>NC_059349.1:31926243-32231243 GCF_019703515.2 Myxocyprinus asiaticus
CTTTATGAGCTCAGTTGGATAACCTAATCATTATATTTAGAGGGTGGCTGAACCAAAGTCATAAAGACTTTGGGTTTTTGTAAAATAAAACCAGACCACCTACACGGTCTGGTTTTATTTTGCATGGCTACATAGTTTATTGAGGGTATCATGAGTATCTTAAGGGTGATTAATGAACATTCTGTATTTAAAGCATGTATCTTTCTGTCCTGCTGGATTTGGATTAATATTGGCAATTATTCTTCCATTTAGCCTACAGAATCCCACAGGAGGCAAAGCATTCAGAGTGTTTGCGGTCATTTGAAACCATCCTCCAAGGACGGATTCAAACAAATAGAGCTCTTGGTAATATAACGGGGAGTAATTACTGAGCGTTTGGTTTGCTGGTTTTGCTGAGCTGCATTTAAGGCCAGTGCTGTCACGAAAAATCTCCACAGTGAGAAAAAAAAAAGACATTGACTTTGACACAATCTGGTCCTGAGAAAACTAAGTCTCAGTGTTTTCTATTTGTGTTCTTGTACATGTAATGTATATACAAGTTGTAAATATGGTGAATTCACTATATTAGTTAGAAATCGTCTTGTATGTTTTTATGAAAACTGTATTTTGCTTGTTGCATCCCAGTTATTTTATACACATAAATATTATTAACATTTCTTGCCATGACAAAAAAGGGGATTGTGCATGCAAACACAACAGTGTTACTGTCCAAACTTGTAGAACATGTCATATATTACAGTTATAAAGCTTTATTTTTGTAAACATTATTACTATATATTATATAATATTTTTTAACACATTCATATCTTGATACTGTAAAAACCTGGCAGGCCAGGAAATCATTTACAGCTTCAGAAGAATTTGAAAATTTTTCCATAAAAGGAGCCATATGGGAGAGTGGAGAGACATTGTTCTGTGATATTTATTATCATGCAATCTACAATAAAGATATGCTATCATTTAGACTAATGATCATTAATATTCTACTACTTTGCAGTGTGCTTTGACTTTATTGTTAATGTAATCTGAGGTTCTCACATCTTATTTTATTTAAATGTATTACAATGGTTCCCTCATAATAGCCAATTTTAAGGTATTATGTATTTGAATTACTGTGATTCTTAGCTATTCCACTAAAGACAGCTGTGTGGATGTTTCAAATCCAAGACTCTGCAAAGCACAGATGGTGCCTCTGCACCTTGAAGAATGAAAACCCAACGTGCCTCATGTTAAAACTCTCAGCTTATGCTGGCAGTGCGCCGGCACCACAGACAAAGAGGGACATTGTGTGTATGTTAGTGTGTGTGAGCGTGATGATTTCAATCTCACTTCCTGGAGTGCATTTCCTCCATGTAAGGCACAGATGTGGTTTAATCGGGTAGTAACAGGCTCTCTGTCACTCACCTTGACCTCTCTCATTTCCTGTCTGGCCTCTCAGTCTCCTCTCAGATGCCTCTCTTTAGCCACTTGATCTCAAGATCATTACCTTCAGGCTAAGAGGCCTATGCAGTTTATCACAAAATCGCAAGTGTTTTTCTCCTTATTCATAGCTGTCATATTTCGATTTATAAGTTTTCACACTTCAAACTTTTAGACTTGTAAGATGAGTGTTTTTGAAGCACTTAAGAACCATTATTAAAAATGTCACTGTCACATTAGCCTTGTGAGATCACATAATGAAAACAAAGCTAGAAATGTTGACACATACTCTGTAGTATCTGAGGCCCATAGTACATTATATAACTCAATCTTGTCCATTTAAAAACTGATTGCTTAAAGGAATAGTTCACCCAAAAATGACTTTGAAACTTTGTACTGTTCTGGTGAGGTTTTTCCCTCCTTGCAATTACAATGAATGGTGACTGGAACTTTCAAGCTTTAAAAAGGATACGAAAGCACCATAACAGTATCATAAAAGTGGCCCATTTGACATGTGCTATATTTCAAGACTTCTGAAGTGCTTTGTGTGAGGAACACATAACAATTATGTTATTATTCACTGAAAATCTTTACATCCACCCTATCTCTGTAGCGATGTCCGATCTGTGAACAAATATTTCTTTTTAATTCAATCGTGAATCGTGAGCCTATCGTGTTCCAAATCTGTAGTTTTCTTTCTTCTGTGGAACAACAAAAGGAGATGTCAAGCAGAATTTTAGCCTCAGTCACCATTTACTTCCATTGCATTTAAAAAAAATTTTTTTTTTACATACAATAAAAGTGAATGGTGACTGAGACTGACTGAGTCAGTTCCTTACATTCTGCCTAACATCTCCTGTTGTGTACAGTAGATTAAAGGAACTTCCGAGAAAAGACCGGTAGAGCTTTAATGGAACGAGAGGTGATCTGTATGATGGTCTCTAAAGAGAAGAGGTATGCATCAGAGCTCTGTCAAAATTCACAGACCAGTGTGGCAGAAGTAGGAGCTGGAAGGGGATAAGGGCATGATGTGCTCAGACATTGAGGCGGCACAACAGCCAAACTGATCCTGCACAAGTTGCATTGCAAACAGAAAACACAATGGTATTGTGTTCAAAGTTCTTTTATTTGTACATTAATTTGCATATTGACAACTCAATTCTCCTACAGGAGATATGTGGATATATTCTCTATATATCCTCTGTTGTGGATCTTTGAACTGTGGGCAGTGAGTGTGAAGCTGCACAAGTTTCACATGCTTATGTGTTCTTAGTAAAGTTCCAAATTCTGAAAACAGTGTGACCTTATATTTTATACTGGCACAAAGCTGCCTTGGCTGGCTGCTTATAAACAGTGATGAAGAGTAGTGGTGGTTCATATTGTGGTCAAAGGTGAATTGTAAATATTGGTGTCAAATATTCACTTCCTGTTTACAGCCCATAAACATCAATGGCTATGTGCGAAAATGGAAGTCTGGCTAACTGCTTGCTGAGTACTGCACAGTATATAACCTATCCTACTTTAGCCTACTATATTTACATGTACTAATATTTTTTTATTATTATTATTATTATTATTATTGTTTTATGTGAAACTACAATAAATGTCTCAAACAGAAGTAGGCATCTACATAATGTCAAAGTCAATTTATTTATAAAGCACGATTAAAAACAACAGACTGTTGACCAATGTGCTGTACAATAATCAAGTATAAAACACTGTATAAGGATAATACCAATGAACATACAACAATAAAACATGTAAAATACTAATAATTAACTAAACTCTGTTGGACCAAATTCCACAGAAAAAAGATGAGTTTTCAGCTGTGATTTAAAAATGTATAATGAAGGGGTATTTCTTATGTACAAGGGTAAGCTGTTCCAGAGTTCTGGGCGGCTACTGCAAAAGCCCTGTCACCCTTTTGCTTTAACCTGGACCTGGGAACAATCAAAGTTCTTTGTTCAGAGGACCTAAGAGACCTTGTGGGATTATGCAGCTGCAGTAGATTAGAGAGGTAAAATGGGGCTAAACCATTCATCGATTTAAAAACAAATATTAAAAATGATTCTGTAGCAGTCATGTCTCAAACAGAAGTAGGCCTATGCTACATTGTTGTCCTCATCATATAGCTTGTTTAATACAGTGAGTGGCTTCCAGTTATCATCTTGGAAATAAATGTGGTTATTTTGCATTTTAAAGGGAAAGTTCACCCAAAAATGGAAATTCTCCCATCATCTGTGGGGGCCATGCCATCTGTTGCAGAGCTCCCTGTTCTTCTATTCTATTCTATTTCCAAAAAGAATGTTTGGGAGTCTAAAATTTACATTTCCCATTTATACACTAAAGCTGAAGATGTAAATAACCATCTTAAGTTACTTGTTTTTGTGAAACATTGTATGTGTCTAAGACATTTGTACAGTACTGTATGTGCTCAAATATATGAACTATAATTTTACATATATATATATATATATATATATATATATATATATATATATATATATATATATATATATATATATGTTCATATATGGCCATTTATCAGATTTCTGAATGGGACGGTACCAAAATCGAGTCTCGGAGGTTGCTTGTGCAATTCAGTAGCTCCACAGGAAAAAGTAAACACGTTGGAATTGATGCAAAAATGTCTGATGGGAGCTGGCATTTGTCAGTATCTCAGCAGAATGGGGTCGATATTAGGGTACCGAAACATTCTGTAGCAACATGTCGATTTCCCATGTGATCATGTTTAAACAAAATTGCAGCTGATATTACCAATAATTCAGTTGTCACACCGGAAATGGACAGTCAAGTCAAGCACATTGCATTGTAGGATATTGAATTTCATGCAGTACTCTGTACTGAACATGTCGCCAATGTCATATAAAGCCATCACTCCAAAATTTTAACATGACATCAGCAAACATTATCAGCATTCCGTAACAGCATTTTAAAGTTATTTTCTAGAAATGACTCAAAAATTATTTTGAATTCCTCAAAACAAGCTCAAGTGGCTGGAGTTTGAGTGGAATTATATGATGTCTATGTGGTCAACAATACATACCTTCACATAAAGGCATGCAGAGGCAGCCTGAGAGTACTACCACAGCAAATTTTAATGAGTATTATTTTAAAGTACTTACAGCAGGAACTCTGCAATGAGGGTGCTTTTCTTTGCATACTGTTTATATATATATATATATATATATATATATATATATATATATATATATATAATGATAATGGAATATTTTTAACAGTGCTTACATACATAAATATCCACTCCAGCAAAAGCTCACAGATTCTGTTTCCAGATGTTTTTATTCTTTTTTAAGTGTATTTCTGAAAATAAGACATTGTGCATGGGCATGTATGGGACAGAATTACAGGAAAAGAGCAGTAACCTGATCTGAGCCTAGTGACACATTATAGTTACACTTTTAAAGAGTAAAATGTTGTTTGCAGCTGTTGATGCCCAGACTGATGGGTGGTAAATGTGGGTCATTATGATTATATAGGTCCATGTTTTCTCATTTATGTTGTAATCTGTGTCAAAACACAAAGAATGCTTTATTCTATGTAAAATTTCAGAGTTTTTTAAATGAGGCCATGGAGAAATATTGTACACCTTAGATGTTTTTGCTTTTTCTTTTCCCCATGAACACTCCACTTTCTTAGTACCCTAAATCTTCTGCGCTTTACCCTCCCAGTTGGGATATTGGCTGTGTTCTTAGATGTATTTGTCAAGATCCCACACACACAGAGTCTGTGCCAGTGTGGTGGTTGTGCAAGTTTTCTCAATGTTCACACAGAAGTAGTAAACCAAAGAGCTTTCTGCCCACTCCCCTGTACCCCCACTGTATGTCCTCGAAGAACCCAAGGAAAATTTTCCGCCATGGCTAAAATAGGCATGCTAAAGTTTGGCACGAGCACTTGGTGCCCTCCTGTCGCTGACCTGAGTAGAGTGCACACAACCAAGCCTACTATTTTCCTCTTAATATTTATGTATTTCATTAAAACTTATATTTTGCTTCATTAGTGTCTGTGTCTTGAACTCAGACCAGAGGGCAGTTTTTGTCTGCTTGTGTAAAGTAAACCCAAAGAGAGACCCATTGGAAAGAAAAATCACACATGAAATCTCTTTAGTATCTCAATTATTTCTCTTAAACAGCAATGAGATAAAATGGAAAGCAAACTAACAGTTTTGGTTAAGTCTCCTTCTCACGTCTTGTATCTCAGGAGTTTCAGAAGGAGGAGTTTCAAAAGAGATCTCAACTATGTTTCAAACAGTGCTCCTCAGATTTGCCAAGATACCAAAGCCTGCATTCAGAAGTCAGGGCAACATGAACTCATATTTCTGAAAAAGACCCAAGCCTGATTGCTGTGTGCATTTCCCATTCCCTTTTTGATTTGTAGTAACCCCTAAGAAACATGCAAAAAAAAAAAAAAAAAAAAAAACAAACAAACAAAAAAAGACCAAATAGTTTTCCTAAAAAGGTATTTCCACATATATGGACAGTGGAAATAAGTTGTGAAATTTTAAATAATGCCAAACCATAGAAATTTTTAAAATCAAATTGTTTATTATGTTTCCAGGAGTGTTGGTTATTCATGTTTTTTAAACATTACAGACATTACATCAGAAATTAGCTGATTTTCATTCTGAATTCAAAGAAATTGCCAGTGATGCGTACAAATACATGAAAATGTATTTAAAATAAAAATACAAAATACCTCAGTTTAAATGTATCAAAATAAAATATAAAATACTGTGCAGAAAAAATGTACAAAAATAAAATACAGTATTTTGTATCTTGAAAATACATAAAATACATGTAAAATTGGCCATTCAGTGAAGTATCACTATTGGGTACAGTATTATATGAGCTTGTGTTTACTTTATATAAAATAATATAAGACCCAAGAATTAAATGTAAAAGGTTTTACACATTTTAGTCATGTTGTGCAAAGGTCTGGGCAGCAGAAATGTTTTTCATAGTGTGTCATTTACGTTGTGGTTATTTTTATCCGTCATTAGTTGCTTTTGCATTATTTCTACATTGAAAAGTACCTGTTCTCACAGGCATGGAGCTCACTCTCTCACTTCTTGTGTCTTTTATGCTACAAATTGCAATACAAAAAAGTTATTGTGAAGATGGAGTAACTTTTCCTTGTGAAAGTGCATGATTGTTTATTTCATCGAGGCTTGTCATAGAACGCATGTCCACATGCAGCTTTCAGTGAGTTAAGAAATGTATCAAATAAAAACAGACTTTTGTGGCTCATTTTAGTGCAAGAAAAAAGCTTATTGACAGAATCTGAGTGTGATGAAAACATTAACATCAGCTTGACGTCTTGACCGATCTTCAGTAAAAGAAGAAACTCATTGGTCACTTGACGAGAACAGAAGACCCCGCCTCAGAAACAGAATGATTTATTCAAACAAAATGGATGTGTTTTTTCAGTCTTTGAAGCCATTAACTCAGCAGGGAGTCCTGACAGTCAAGTGGTAACACCTCCCGCTGAGAGAAACTAATGCACGCTCTGTCTCCCTGTGTCTGGCCGGTAATTATGTTAATGAAGCTAACACCTGAAAATCATTGGATAAATCAGCTAGTGAGATGCAGCCTTAACACCAACAACCGATTAGCCAGCAAGACTAGCTAGCACTAATGTCCAGTGCTAGTGCTAACCCTATTATCCCTGTGCCAGTGCTCTTTTATTCCTTCATGTTAACTGAAGGCAAATCTGAATGATGTTCCATCTTAGCTTGTTAGCTAGCGATCTAGCTAACGATAGCTAGTGACCTCGCTAACGATAGTTAGACTAGCTCACTTGCTGGCTGATGACTAGTTTTGTTTTCCTCACTGTTGACATGCATTGCATTGTTTTTTGCAACAAGTAGAATCAACCATCACATCCCCACCTTGTCTTAATCTATATTTCCTTGCAGGAACACAGAAAATTCGCAGAAGATTCACTCATACAATGCTAGATGGAGCCATTCTCTCTGACATCTGCAGCTCGCGTGCATGAAAGTTGGGGTTGGGTGTCATGCTTGAACTAGTTGATACAGGAAATCAGCAGCATAATAAAGAGGTTGACTGGCAAAAAGTATTTTATGTATTTTGAAAATACACAAATACCAAACTTAAAGAGCACCTATTATGGTTTTTCAAATATTACCTTTCATGTAGTATGTTATATAGCTGTTAGTGAATGTTAAAAAAATTCTGCAAAGTTTCAAAAATCAAAGTGCACGACAAATAGAGTTATTGACTCCCAAAAGAAAGAACCGATTCTTAACACCTTGAAACGAGTCGTTAGTAATTCCAGACTTACTTCCTGTACTAACCTACGTAATCTGGTAACAAAAAACCCGTCTCTGGTCTTCATTGGCTGCTCGCGAACAGCTTTGACCTGCCCTCAAACACTAAGCGGTAGATCAATCACAACAGACTGGGACATCTGACCAATCAGAGCAGAGTAGACTCGCTGAAAGGAGGAGTTTAGAATGAATCCTTTAGAACGGATCATTGAACGAGTCGTTTTTGACACTGGTAAAAAAAAAGGTAATGCTGCAATTTAAATTCTGAGCAAATTAAAGTGTTTTTTGACCTTGGATGCATGTAAATCTATTGTATGAGACCTTTAAAACAAAATTAGGCATGTTTAAAAACCATAATAGGTGCTCTTTAAATGTATTTAGATACAAATTATATTTGATTACAAAGTATAAAATAGTATTTTGTATTTTGAATATGTATTTCAAATACATGTATCTGAAATACTTCCCATCCATGGTAATGGCCAGCATCATCCAATCACATGAAATATTCTGAATCTATATACTGATTACCATTGTCCCATGTCTGCTAAACATATTGAGTGGTCCAAACATGTTCTGCAACCTAAAACTGAACTTTTGACTGGATGTTAGGAGTAAATGCACTTGGCTGTATAGGAAAGCTATACAGCTCCCTATTTAGTGTATGACTTAACCTCCAGTGTGCTGTCTGACTGCACTGGTCTCAGAACAGTTTGAGTTTGAAATGCACCTTATTTTCATCCTAACTCTGTATACAGTCTTTAAAAGCAAGTTTTTTCAGCCTTTGGATGCATCCATTGGTTCTCAATGTGATAATGCACAGTGAATATAGGATATTTTAAGGAAAACAAGCCTATAGTCCATGTATATGGTCATTGTATTTAACAGCATGCCTTTTCGGTGACATTTTTAAAATGGCGTAGTGATGAAACTAGAGACTCAACTCTTTTGACTCTTTTTTTATTTTAATTTAAAAACTTAATGAGGTTTCTTACCAGATGTAGTTTTGTTGCTGTTTCTCCCAAAGACAAACTCAACTGAGATTAACACCATGTTGTTTTATCACATGACTTGGTGCATAGAAAGTTTAACCCTTTAATGATAACCTAAAGCCTCCTGAACTGAGATCAGTTGGTTTAAATTAAATTAAATTATGCATAAACAGGGTTGGGAAGGTTACTTCTGAAATGTATTCCACTACAGAATACAGAATACATGCTGTAAAATGTCATTTGTAACGTATTCCGTTAGATTACTCAAGGTCAGTAACTTGTTCTAAATACTTTGGATTACTTCTTCAGCACTGACAGATTTTTTTCACTTGTTTTGACTATAAAAACTCTGCCAGTACAGTAAGACAAAATACACGTTAAAAATACATTCTCTGAAAAACATAAATATCTTATGCAGTGTTGTTTCTAAAACAAGATAAATCAAACTGATCTTGTTTTAAGGATTTTTAGATATTTTTACAGGAAAACAATACAAAAATTATTATCAAGAATATGATTTTTGCCCTAATATCAAAGGTTTTACTTGAAAAAAGAAATTATGATCCAACGTGAATTTTCTTGATAAAAAAATATGATTATGCCAGTTAACATGTGCATGTAAAATGGCTAGAAATAGCATTTTAGCTTAGCGTAAAGCTGACAATTTACACAAGGTTTATTTCTATTTCTTGTGCTCCAAAATTACTTCAAACTTAATTCTCTGTCTGCTTATATGAATGTAACACATCATAAGAAAGTGTTTCACCGCTGTTCAAATGCACTTTGGATCGCATCATTTATATGTATAAATGTTTTCCATCTGAAAGGACTAAATATTAAATTAAACAAATGACAAAATGCAAAGTAATCTCTTCAGAAATCAAAATACTTTTTGAATGTAACTGTATTCTAATTACCAATTATTTAAATTGTAACTGTAGTGGAATACAGTTACTTATATTTTGTATTTTAAATACGTATTCCCGTTACATGTATTCCGTTACTCCCAAACCCTGTGCATAGCCTATAGTGAAGCCAAAATGTAATGTCCACGTATGTGGACATGGGGTCTCAATAGGTTAAAGCTCTACAATTATCTCATCTGTTTCTATTTTTATTTTTTCTTAAGGCTGGATACCTCATTGGGTCATTTTGATGACATTGTTCTTGATTTGTATGACGTTTATATTGGCATTGCTATTCAGTACTTTATTCTTACAATTTATGCATCTTGTTTTAATTCGGCAATAAGCTCCAATTAGAAAGAATCATTGTAGAACACTTTCATTAGCCTTATGAATTACCTTCATTACTATTGCATTTTATTGTATGCATTTAAAGTGCAAGAAGTACTACCATCCATTTCCCCTGAAGCTCAAAATATTGTATCCCTCATAACAATATGGATTGAATATGCTTTCCTTAGAAAACACAAGTAACACTACTTTTGGCATAGGTTTCACACATAGGTTTTGAATTTGTGAGAACTAAAAGCACTGGCACAATATTATAAAGTTTGTATGCAAAGCAAGGAAGCATTTCAAACCACACTATCAATTATTCCACACCAGAAGTTTTATTAACCAAATAAATGATTTGCTGTGGATGTGTTGCTCTTTCTTGTAATATATGCTCTGTAATTTTGAATGCTGACTGCGCAGTACATACATAAGTGCACTGTGCAATGTGTACATCATACACTGTGAGGACATGATTTCATCCAAGTCATGGTGTTTATGTGGGCGCTGGGTTTTTTTTCGCCAAGGGTAAACAACACGAGGTGCTGCTTATAGAACTGGGCTGCTTAATGATATGGTCAGGGAAGGGGCTAGCCCTCACAGTCCACGTCATCTCTGACCTTTTTTCTGTTTGGAGGAGGTATTTGATTTCACTTCTTTTTTTCTCACATTCACACATAAACCATTGTGGACAGTGGCTGAGTGTAAAATAGTGGCTTTGTTTTTACACGATGGAGGTGAAGGACCAAGGGAGAGCAGCCAAGCCATCAAAGAATAGCATTGAACCAACAGAGCACCCACTTATATTAAGACTGTCAGCCAATAAAATCAGTGTTATGCCCTATTTTTTATAGTGTGTGTCCTGTGACTTACAGTATCTGTTCCTCTAAGAGTTTAGAATCAGAGATTAGATGATATCTTATCTACTGCAGTGGAACACATACAGCGGCCCCATAAAGTATTTTGACACAAATTATGCTATACTTTTTCTCCAGATGTAACTTCATTTTTCTGAGCTATTTTTGACGTTACTTTTAACTTGTCCCAAGGTGATTTTTAGTACATATATGAAGTCAGTTCCCCTCAAGTTCATACAGGTGTCTTGGCAGAGTAAACACAGGTGTATTTCATCACATGAACTGTGGACATGTTCTACTAAGTTTTGGGGGGGGGGGGTTCTGTATGTCCATACAATGCAAGTGAATGGTGATCAGGCTTTTAAAGCTCCAAAAAGTTTATAAATTCAGCATAAAAATAATCCACACAACTGAAGTGATCCAGTTAGATTTGGGTGAGAACAGACCAAAATGTATCTCCTTTTTCACTGTACATTTTGCCATTGCAGTCTCTAGGCAGGATGATGATTTCAAGTTCGATTACACTTCCTTGTGCTTGACGCTTGCGCCGAGAGCTAGATGGCGCTATAGAAAGTGTAATCGAGCTTGAAATCATGATCGCCAAGAAGACTGCTTATCTTCGAGTTAGAGTTCTATTTTGGTCTGTTCTCACCCCAAACCAACTGGATCGCTTCAGAAGACAATGATTAAACCACTGAAGTCTTATGGATTATGTTTATGTTGATGTTTTCTGCTTTTTAGAGTTTCAAATGCCTGATCACCATTCACTTGCATTGAATGGACCTACAGAGCTGAGATATTCCTCTAAAACATCTTTGTTTGTGTTCTGCAGAAGTAAGAAAGCCATACACATCTGGGATGGAATGAGGGTGAGTAGATGATGAGAGCATTTGCATTTTTGGGTGAACTAACCCTTTAAGTGTCCAAATATATTTTAGGACCACTGTATAAAGAACTATATACAGTAGTTAAGATGTTCTGTTTGTTTCATTAGTGAACAGATCAGATTTTTGATTCCCAGTGCCCGTTTCTCATTCTAATGTGAATGTTTGTACTTAAGGCCCATGCTACAGTTGAAAACACATGACAAATTTAGGAAGCAGGGGAACACAACCTGTTCATCTGAATTATAAGTATTTTTAAAATGTTCATAATGTGACAGTTAAAAAGAAGCAGAAGCAAGCAGTTCTTGATGGCCTGTCAGTATATTTCAGGGACCACTGTGACCCTGAACATGTACCCTGAAAGGGAGCATTCCCCTTATGGATGCATTGGTGTTGCCACATGTTGGTGCCCAGTTTACGCAAAAGCAACACTGCCCTCTAGAGGCCCCCCCCTTTTCTTTTTTCTTTTTTTTTTTGCCTCATTATCTGTTGTCAATATAATGATTAAATTTGAATAGAAATCCTATAGCTGTATAGAGTTCTAATTACCATCCTGGTAAGTCCAACCAACTGTGTTCTTTTAAACAAGTAATATTTTATAAGGAGACTGTGACTGTGCAGTAAAATGTTCAAACTCACACCTAATTTCATAACAAATAAAATAATATTAATAAAACAAATGTACAATAGGAATCTTACCGGCACTGCAGTGCATTTCAGAAATCAGTGCGTTTCACATTGTAAAGCCACACTGAAAGCCACATCCCTTTCTGCATCCTATGTAATTGATTTAATTCCACAAAGGAATGTAATGCAAGTTACATACATTTTTCTGGTGTATGACACACTTGATGAAACATTATGCTCTTTTTTTTTTTAAAGCTTTTAAAGGGGTCATGAAATGCTCTGTTTTTATTTAGTTTTATTATCTTCCCTGAGGTCCAATGATAATGTTAGTAAAGTTTTTTTTTTTTTTTGTTTGTTTTTTTTTTTTGCATTAAAATAGTCATAATTTAGTAATATTGTAACAAATTGTTGCTGTGATGTAGGATCTATGTGCAGGCTTTAATAAAAATGATGACAGTGAAACAACAAATGGGAACTCAAAACAACAACAAACAAGAACTGTCAAAAGAATGCAAAAACTAAGGGGTATTTATACAAACAAAAGCTAATGAGGGAATGGAAAACAGATGAGAACAATCAGGAACAGATGGCACTGATGAGGGCAGTGCATACTGGGTAACGTAGTCCGGGGGAAACACTTCAAAATAAGAGTCCTAGGAAACACGAGGGAGACAGACTGTGACAAATATATGATCATTTTCCACCCTGTCTCTGTCTGAAATGCTCAGTTTTGGCCTAAGCGCCTCCTTAAAACTTCAGTGTATACACCCACTGTTATGATTGTCTAACAGTGTGCAGCCCCTCGAATAGAGCCATTTTTGAAACTCAGTCAGAAGAGAATGAACCAGCTCAACAACATTATAAAACTAAATGTCAGGGTTTACACATAACACACATCCAACACATTGTATTCAAATATATTAAACTGTTCATCTCAGGCACAACTGTTAGCACTCACACCCTGTCTACACCAGATGCGACAGTCGCGTAAAAAGCAATAGAACCCATTATAATCAATGATGCTATCTACCATGGGAGCGTCCGTTGTGGCGTGTGGCATTGCGCCGAAAGTAAACAGATGTCCCGTTCCATTTTGCACTGCATGCGGTGGCTCTACTATTGCCAACAACACAAATAAACAGTTTAGAAAGTTCATATCGATGCGCCTGGTGTAGACAGCCTCAAGCCATACACTGTCAGCACCATAAACTATCACACAGTCATGACGTATGAAATATTCATGAATGAAACGGTTTACTCACGGTTTTTGCGATTGCGTCTAAGTGTTTTAACTGCCTCATCCTTCAATATCTTTTCCTTTGCAAAGCTTGAATCGTATTATGACTGGTATGATATGAGCCGAACAAATAAACCACTCTAAAATATGCTGAGGACACATCCACATCCAGTTTCCAGAATCATTCCATCATGTTTCCATACACCAACAACTAAAATTAGCACAGATGGGCAAAAGAATGCGAGGCAGCAGCTGAATGACAGAGAGCTTCTCCTCTTCAGAGTTGTAACTTGACATCACGTCTTTTAAAAGCGGCCCAAGCATGCCAGGAAGAAAGAGTGTAGGTGAGTAAACTAGGACACGTTTAGCTTTATTTTCAATTCAAAACCTCTAAAAATGTAAAATATCTATAAGCTATAATAAACATATTAACCCACCGTTTATGTTGCCATTATTTTCACTTTACTTGAGCCTTGCATTTTGCTGTTTCGTGGAGTTTTACAGCTGATGCAAATGGGAGGGCTAAACATTGGTGAGTAAATGTTGAGGAAGTTTTAAGTTCTGAAACTTAAAGTATGCTTTTATAGTACAATGACCTCTTATATGTCAGAAGATCAAGGAAAATTGTTTCATCATTTCATGACCCCTTTAAATTTAGTCTCATCAGGTCTCGGATAACAAGGAGCCCTTTATAAGGGACATTAGGGGTATAGTCAAAGCAGGTCTGTGTGGAGGAAGCCAGATTTGGTCTCCCTTCAGGGAAGTTTGGCACAATATATACTGCTTTCTTCCTGATAATCAAAGAAAGAGCAAATGCAGCAGAACTGTACTTTATGTGTAGACCTCAGGGAACCAGTGGGGTTAAGCTAAGGAGAAAGAAAATAAACCCCATGTCAACAGACTGGACGTGTATGACCTCGTAGACCCACTGTGGCACTTCAGATCTGCAGCTGAGCTACTTGTGCAGTTCCAGATATTATTCATTGTGGGTCTTCTTGAGCCTGATGATATTTTTTCATACATTTTGAAACATTTGCTTTTGCAAAATATTTGTTATTAAAAAAGAAAACATAAAGTCTAATTTCTCTGCTTCTCTTAATCCCTTAAATACAGAGATGTAGTGCTCTTATTTGTGCAGCTTGCTTACTTCACTATATCACATTAAGTAAATCAATTCTAGGCCAGCCACTGAAGATATTAAAATTCTTGAGGTTGTTAGTGCATACACAAACAGCCAAAATAATCACATATGACTTGTGATTACTTACTTGTTATGACCGTACGGTACCTGGTTTTTAGGACTGCATTTGTAGATGGCAATGCATCAGTGTGTCTCAACCCCAGGAAAAAGGTCTGGCAGGAGACCCTCTGTGGTGACTGAAATGTTTTCCTGCCTGAACTAATGCCAGTTCTAGCAGTTGTGACCTGAAAACACTACCTGTGCACATCTTATTTAAACCTGGCAAAACCTGTAAAGGACTCAAATGCTATTATTTGCTGTCACTCATTTTGTCAAATTTTGATGGAATGTGTGAATTTTTTTCAACAGAACTAACCTTAAGAGTTAGATCACGTAGAAACAGCTCCTTAAGGAAACAATTACAAATTACTCCTTTTTACAGTGTCGTGACAAGCTTGTCAGTTTGTTATACATATCATAGTAAGATTATTTCTGGAATATTACTGTAAGATATTGACTGTGGTCATATGGATAGATGACTAAAAGCTGCGATGTCGGATCACATAATATCCATTTTGTTGCATGTTATGATACATTCAGGTAACTTGTATAGCACAAATTTAGCACTTTTTTTTAATAAAACCATACAGTTTGCAAAATCTTTTCCTTCTCACAGCAGTGCATACAACTAATTCCTATGCAGCTTAAATATTTCATTCCTCCACAGAGATGCTATCAGACCTCTTGATGGCAGCATCCCCTTTCTCAAGATATTTCAATATCAAGGGCAGACAGGCCCCAGGGTAGCAGTGCCAGTCAGGAGGAAACAGATACGTAAGGGGTGAGGGGGTTGGGGTTTCAGAACAACAAACAAACCATGGAACCGGTACAGGAAGATATGAAAATGAACCTTGTCCTAGTATAGCCTAAAGCACACTGTGTTGGAATGAATAAAATAAGCAGTAGGACAGCTGTAGGGGGGGATTGAGATATTTTGGTCTCTGGTGGAGATAATGAGAGGTACCAGTGAAATCATAATTTCAGCAATATTTGCACTTGCAGACAAAGTGGAAAACAAGAAATCAAGCAAAGCTAACAAGGGAGACATAATATCAAACAATCATTATGAGTATGAATTGAATGCATTAGTGCATTTCAGGGATATGTTGATTTCTGGGCGAGAGATATAAATCTATAACTTCTTCATAGCCTACTAGATGCTGTTAAAGTAGAGTTTCTCAAAGGCATGCAATTTTATTGCCTTTGATAGCTTTGTTTGATTGTAAAAAAAAAATAATAAAAAAAGAATGCAAAAGTATAATTCAGAAGTCTAATATATTATTCCATAAGACTCATGATTGTTATGAAAGCATACGATAAGGTTTGGTAAGAAACAAAACTAAATCTAATGTATTATTTTATCTCCTGTGCGTGTTCGTGATAGGGCAAGAGAGCAACAGTTCACAGAGCCCCCTCGCGACATTGAGGAGTTCAAGCGTAAACTCGTTTTGTTTATCTAAAAACAGGTCCTCCACAGTGATAGCGACAACAAAACACAACACAGCTGCAGACAAACAGAGAACAGAACTTACTAAACATGTCTGAAGAGTCTGTAGTCGAAAAATTAATGCATTTCTATGCCCAGCCTTATTTTTTCAGAAAGACACAGGTGCCAGTTCATAGTGGATGAAGTTACCTGCACGATGCTGAAAATACAAAACAAACGATAGAATGTACCGTTGCTCACCATGGCTGGTTAGAATAAAAACTCTTATTAACATAGGATACATTTTATCGTGTGCTGTTTGCCGTCAGGTTAGGACATGGTTTGACTGGGGCTGCCTGTAGTCTCCTCTATGTTTCTGTTTGATTTCTGAATACTTCGTTCAAAAAAATCAGACATGTTTAGTAAGTTCTGTTCTCTGTTTTGGGTGCAGCTGTGCTGTGTTCTGTTGTCGCTATCGCTGTGGAGCACCTGTTTTTAGATAAACAAAACAAGTTTTTGCTTGAACACCCCAGTGTCGCGAGGGGGCTCCATGAACTGTTGCTCTCATGCCCTATCATGAACGTGCACAGGAGATCAACAGTCAGAAAATATTTTCACTAATAATACATTAGATTTTGGGTTGTTTCTCACCAAACCTTATCATATGCTTTCATAACAATCATGACTCTCATGGAATAATTTATTAGACTTCTGAATTACTTTTGCATTCTTTTGAAGCTTGAAGAGGTGGTCACCATAAACTGCCATTGTATGAGTTAAGAAAAAGAAAGAAAGTCATATAGGGTTGTAACATCACAGGAGTGATTAAACAATGACTGAATTTTCATTTTTGGGTTAACTAATCCTTTAACATTAGCTAATGCATTAGGTACATAATGTTGTTCATAGTGCATTAACTAATTTTAACAAATACAACTTTTGATTTTAAAAAATGTATTACTATATGTGAAATTAAAATTAAGCAAGATCAATAAATGCTGTAAAAGTATTGTTCATTATTAGTTCATGTTTACTAATGTTGTTAACTAATGTTTACAAATGGAACCTTATTGTAAAGTGTTACCGAAATTTTTTGACACAAAGCACCACAGTCCCCAACTTCAATCCCCAAAAGATTTAAAAGATGCTAAAAGTATTTTAGGGTATTTTAGGGTCTCTGAAACTGCAGACAAAGTCTTTTTTGTCCAGTGCTAATGTCTTATGTTAACAGAGGTGTGCTGCTTGACCAGTAAAGGAGACTCAGGTCAGCTCTCTCCCTTGAAGAATGAAATAAAGCCTTATGTCGACAATCAGCACTGATTTGTGATCCATCATTCCCCTCACTCTATCATGCGGGGAAGACTTCTGCAGTGAATGAGAACAGCCTGTTGGTTGAGTCATCACACGTACCCTCACACTAGGCTCCATCGCCCCCAATCAAACTCATTGTCCTGCTGCTCACCAGCACTCTGCGTGCACCTGTTAAATGTCTCTGCTTAAGGATGGCCTGTCATGACTGCTTTATATGACCTTCGACCCTCGTGATCATGTCAATCACTCTTGCTCATGTTTTCCATCTGGCCTCACCGCCAACTGAGGCATGAAAGCATGTCAGATGACACTGACTTTGGGCTGGTTAATGCTTTCAAGGGAAAATAATGCGAGCTGTCATTACGAGTTTTGTCACATCACGTTCAAAACCACTGAAGAGATTACTTTCTGATTACAATTTTAGAGAAATAACTAGTAATCTGAAGTGGATTACTGTTTTTAAGTAACTTACTCAACATCACTGTAAATAGAAATTTAAAATGATATTGCTGTCAAAAGGTTACAAAAAGTAACCTTTTCAATCATCAGTTTTTTGTAATGTCTTGACACATTCAGTTTCTTTTTCAAAACAATGCACTACAATTAAAAGGAACACATTTCTTATTTGGTGCTGATGAAGGGATCTTTCAGCCTTACTGATGGGGCAGTGGGATGTTCCAGTGTACCTATGACAAAAAAGGTTGGGAAACACTGGGTTAGATGAACAAACTACAGAAATATTTTGTCACAAATAATTGTGTGTACTATACAAGCAGAAATTATGGAAATTCTTAAAATGTCCTTAAGATTTTTCATCCGTGTCACTGAAAATAAATATAGTTCGATTTATGACCACATGTCCAATTACAAAATCCACAATATATGCCTTAAAACAGGGAAATATCAAATAGGATGTGATTTATTAAAAAAAAAAAAAAAAAAAAAACTTGCATTGTTCTTTTAGAAAATGTGTGAATTTACACTAAAATGCATTATAGTAACAGAATTGTACATAGTGAAATGTTTGAGAAAGATACTTGGTTAACGCATATTGGGGGAAGGTAATTAGGCTGTCTGCAGAGTAACTGTCTCCTCATTTTAGCTTTCAGTACACCTGACCACAACACCCCACAGCTCTATCAGTTCAACAGGGTGGAAAAACAACAGAGAGAAAGAGCATGACATCAGTTAGCCTAACAGTGGCATTCATAGGCGCCCTCTTTAAAATATTACTGACACTAATTAGACCGCACTTTAATCATCTAAAAGTCTGATGTGCAAAAACACAACAAATGTGCAGGAGCCTTTCCTTTTTTTCCAGGGAGCTGCTTAAGGCTATTCAAAGAATTAACTGTAACATTATAGCTATATCATGTCACATTATGTCATCGTAATGTAAAGTCTATTAAATATATTATTTTTCAGAGAATATACTGTCTTTTCTTAGTCAATGCTGGGTTATTAAGTTAGTTTCAGCAATCAACCCTTATTAGTCATGTAACATTTTCAGGCAATAGGCTAAATTAAAGGGATAGTTCACCCAAAAATGAAAATTCTCTCATCATTTACTCACCCTCAAGCCATCTCAGATGTGTATGACTTTCTTTCATCTGCTGGACACTAACAAAGATTTTTAGAAAAATATCTCTGCTCTGTAGGTCCATACAATGCAAGTGAATGTTGGCCAGAACATTGAAAGTCTAAAATGCATATAAAGGCATCATAAAAGTAATCCATACAACACCAGTGGTTAAATCCATATCATCAGAAGCGATATAATAGGTTTGAGTGAGAAGCAGATCAATATTAATGTCATTTTTACTATAAATCTCCACTTTCACATCCTCCTTCTTTTGTTTTTTGCAATTTGCATTCTTTGTTCATATCGCCACCTACTGGACTGGGAGGAGAATTTATAATAAAAAAAATTACTTAAATATTTATCTGTTTCTCACCCACACCTATCATATATCACTTCTGAAGATATGGATTAAAAAACAGTCGTATGGATCACTTATCCAACAGTCGTATGGAGCTTCAAAGTTCTGGCCACCATTCACTGCCATTGTGTGGACCTGCAGAGAAATTCTTCTAAAAATATTTGTTTGTGTTCTGCAGATGAAATAAAGTCATACACATCTGGGATTGCATGAGGGTGAGTAAATGATGAGAGAATTTTCATTTTTGGGTCAGCTATCCTTTTAAGCAGTGTAAAGAAAAGGTAAAGGTACATATTGTATGATGTAAAGAGTACTTGTTTATAGCCCTTTTTTTTAGCCCATTTTTTAGGGAATCATCAGAACTGAATTTGGAAACAGATATAGGCCTACCCTATCCTGAATACATTTTACTTGGTAAAAAATTGTAAATAAATACATAAATAAACAATAATAATAATAATAATAATAAATGAATAAAAAAAGAGGTATGTATTTATTCTTCGCTTTCAGACAGGAGGCCAGCATTCCAAATAAATGTTTGTTTGTTTGTTTGTTTGTTTGTTTGCTTGTTTGTTTGTTTCAATAACAATGATACAGCTGGCCATAGTTTGGACACCAAAAGGGTTCTTTACCTTAATGGTCTGTAGAGCCGAGGAGGGCTGGGTCGGGCTGGAATGAGACACACCCAGTCCCCAATCAGCCTGATGGGGCGCGCGAGGGATAAAGGCGGCCGGGGACGACAGTTCGAGAGAGAAAGAATTGCAGACAGCTGTACTGTGTGTTTTTGGTTGTGTGTTTTTGGTTGTGTTTTTTGGTTAATAAATTATTATTTAAGTTGTCAAGCCGGTTCTCGCCTCCTCCTTTCCACTGAAACCCCTTTACACTGGTGCCGAAACCCAGGAAGGAGGAGGGATTCCCGTCGCAGGGTCCTCGACACTGCCGTCCACCCAGGGGAGCGCCGCTGCCATCCGACGGGGGACGGAGTAGCCCGACCACCCAGACGCGGGGAACGGCCGCCGTCCGCGAGGCGAGTGGGGACGGGACTCCCCGACCACCTGGAGCGAGGGAGCCGCTGCCGGGGGCGGAGGAGTGCCCTGCCGTCCCCCGGGAACGCGGGGGGAGGAGGGAAGTGACTCCCCGACCGCCTGGAGTGGTAGGGCCGCTGCCAGGGGCGGAGGAGAGTTCCCACGGGACGCCGGGAACGCGGAGGGGCGTTCTGTCCGCTGGGGGTCGGAGGTCTGACTCCGGTCCGCCCGGGGAGGAGCGGCTGCAGTCCGCCTGAGAGGGTGGAGTAGTGATCGGGGACCATGCGACGGCGCATCAGAGAACCGGTGAGTTTCTCTTTTCTCTCTCTCTCCTCTCTCTCTCTCTGTCGCACCGTGTTGGCCTTTCCCTCGCCATTTTGTGTTGTTTTTTCCCCTCCTGTTTCCTCCCAGGTCGAGGAAGGCGGGGAGGACCCGCCGGCAGTCGGGGCATAAGGCACGCTCCCCCCGGAGAGAAAGGGTGGGGGGGATGTACGTCATGCCGGGGGCTCCCCGGCCTGAGGCAATGCCGGGAGGAGTGTAGAGCCGAGGAGGGCGGGGCTGGGCTGGAATGAGACACACCCGTTCCCCAATCAGCCTGATGGGGCGCGCGAGGGATAAAGGCGACCGGGGATGACAGTTCGAGAGAGAGAGAATTGCAGACAGCTGTACTGTGTGTTTTTGGTTGTGTGTTTTTGGTTGTGTGTTTTTGGTTGTGTTTTTTGGTTAATAAATTATTATTTAAGTTGTCAAGCCGGTTCTCGCCTCCTCCTTTCCACTGAAACCCCTTTACATGGTCCTTTGATGCAAACATCAGATAAAACTGTGAAATTAAATAGAGAACAGCAGAGAAAACAACTCAAATCAAGCATACCCTGCAAAACACCCACTTCTACTCTTTCTGTCACATGCCATGCTTCAGTGAAATCATTTACCAATACAACTGTATTCATCCTTCACACGCGTGTGTGAGCGCAGCGCTGCAACAGCTGGCTGATCAGATCACAGACATGGAACAACAATACCTGGACTCACTTATTATTATTCTTGGGGATTTTAACAAGGCAAATCTCACACGTGACCTGCCCAAATACAGACAGCACATTACATGCCCCACCAGAGACAGAAATACACTGGATCATTGCTACACAACAATAAAGGATGCATATCACCATGTCCCTCGAGCAGCTTTGGGACTCTCTGATCACTGTCTGGTTCATCTTCTTCCGATGTAAAAGCAGAAAATAAAACTGTAGTAATGACTGTAAAGAGATGGACCAATGAAGCAGAGCTGGAACTACAAGCCTGCTTTGTCTGCACTGATTGGAGTGTTTTTGAGGCTGCAGCCACAGACCTGGACGAACTCACAGATACTGTGATATCATTACAGCCCGACCGATATGGGATTTTTGAGACCGATACCGATACCGATTTTAGAGACGGAAAATTCCCCGATTACCGATATGGTGGCTGATATATTTAATTTTTGAGCTGGAATGAAAACAGACCTTTTCTATGTGGATTTTTGACCGATTTTGCACCGATATGACTATGCAAAGGTACTCAGAAGGCTGCTTTCATAAACAAATATTTTTACAGTTGTGCTCAAAAGTTTGCATACCCTGGCAGAAATTGTGAAATTTTGGCATTGATTTTGAAAATATGACTGATCATGTAAAAAAAAACTGTCTTTTATTTAAGGATAATAACATGAAATCAACACTCAACAGACAAAATCCACCACTGCACCGTTGTCTGCTGAGCTGCAAAAATATGCTGTGATGTTTACCTTTCAATCTGCTGCATTACTGACTGCACTGACAAACTATAGCTGGCTAACAGCAAACAGACATGAGTAACATGGTTGTCAGGGACAAGGTTAACATTATATTAGTTATATTGAAAAGGGAAAATGATGGGGTCATTGTTTATTAAGTTTCCAGTATGTATTTAACAGACTAGTTAACAACTTACTGTGATTACACCGCTGAACTCCGCCCTGTCTGCAGAGCCACCATCAGTTCAGCTCTGTAAACAGTGGAGTCGGAGCGTGCTCTGCTGGACGAATGATATATCGGTCGGGCACTAGATATCATATATCAGTTTCTGTGAGGATATGTGCATTCCTACTAGGACTTATTTAACATACAACAATGACAAACCATGGTTTACAGCAATACTCAGGCAGCTTCATCAGGCCAAAGAGAATGCTTACAGAAGTGGGGATAAAATCTTGTATAATCAGGCCAAAAACAGACTGACAAAGTAGATTAGAGTGGCTAAAAGAAGCTATTCTGAAAAGCTGAAATGTTTTTTTTTCCAGCTAATGACCCTGCATCAGTGTGGAGAGGCCTGAAAGACTTTACCAACTACAAGACACCATCCCCCAACACTGTAGAGAATTAACAACTGGCTGACGACCTAAATGTATTTTACTGTAGATTTGAAAAGCCCAGCCTCACACCCCACATCCACACTGATCTTCACAGCACACAAACATTTACATCTCCTGCAACCCCCCTCCTCCCCCCTCCTGGTACTCAACCTCCACTTAAGATCTGTGAAGAGGATGTGTGCTGGATATTCCAGAAACAGAAGACAAGAAAAGCACAGGGCCCAGACGGTGTTTCACCCACTTGTCTAAAATCCTGTGCAGACCAGCTGGTCCCCATCTTGACACAGATCTTCAACAGATCACTGCCTAATGAGCAAACAGGTCTGTGGATGATGCAGTCAACATGGGATTGCATCATATCCTGCAACATCTGGACAGACCAGGGACTTATGCAAGGGTACTATTTGTTGACTTCATTTCAGCTTTTAACACCATCAACCCAGCCCTCCTATGGACTAAATTAACCCAGCTCTCTGTTCCTGCCTCTATCTGTCAGTGGATCACCAGCTTTCTGACAGACAGGCAGCAGCTAGTGAGAATGGGGAAATTCACCTCCAGCACATGTACAATCAGCACTGGTGCCCCCCAGGGATGTGTACTCTCCCCACTACTCTTCTCCCTGTACACAAATGACTGCACTGCCAAGGACCACTCTGTTAAGCTCCTGAAGTTTACAGATGACACTACAGTCATCGGCCTCATCCAAGATGACGATGAGTCTGCATACAGAAGGGAATTTGAACAGCTGGCCATCTGGTGCAGTCAAAACAACCTTGAGCTGAACACACTTAAAACAGTGGAGATCACAGTGGACTTTAGGAGGAACATCCCAACATTACACCCGCTCACCATTCTAAACAGCACTGTGGCAGCAGTGGAGTCATTCAGGTTCCTGGGCTCTACCATCTCACATGACCTCAATTTTGAAAAAATCCCAGCAGAGGTTGTACCAGTGTTGTAGCACTCGAGATCGGTCTTTTTGAAGGTCACGGTCTCGTCTCGGAATCGACCGCATTTTCACTCAGTCTTGTCTTGTCTCAGACAAAGAGGACTCGGGATTTTATTTCAAGACTGGTCAAGACCACAACTGCGGGGGTATCACTAAATTGCCTGTGATTTATTTGTTTATAATTCAAATGCAAGCAACAACTTACCTCATTTCTAATTTGAAATTGTTGTTACTGTTAACGGCTGTCACCCCTCCCCCCTTCACACGCACTCCAAGAAAGTGAATGCGGGAGACAGGAGAAGAAACTGTGGCTCTCTGAGAGATGTCAGCCAAATCTTCTGTAATACAACTTAGCTACCTAAACCAGTGTTTCCCAACCACTGTGCCCACTAGTGTGCCATGCAAGATTGTCAGGTGTGCCATGGAAAATTATCAAATTCCTCAAAATAAATAATACCGTTTTTTACGGTAGAAGAGTTTTAAAGTTGCCAATTCAGTATATTTTCCATTACAAAGTATTATATGCAACCAGTTTAAATAATCTGTCCATCATAACATTACTGTTCTAACAAACGGAACGCCACTTGAAGTTGTAATTGCAACTTGGAAAGCCGTGCGAAAATTTTAAACTCCGATTTTGCCGAGATGCTGGTCACACAATCTTGTTGGCACCGAGGCAGATGTACAAAATAAGTGATAAACATTCACTTTTATTAAATAATATCAATAAACTTGTCAAAGTTCCTACATTACATGATATTAAAGCTTGTTTAACAAACATTAGCAGAGTAGCAGGTGTTCAAAACATGGTAAATTATACTCTCTTTTGATAATCGTACACCTGTAGCACAAATGCTAGCTTTGCAAATTGTTTATGAATTGGGTTGTTAGTAGACATCTCTGGTGACAATCAAACACCTGCTAAGCTAACGGGAGCATTGCAGTTTTGTTTCCTTTAACGTCTGGCATGCCTTTAGTCGGAGATTGGAGATATCAAGTGGAATATCCCACATCCGATTTGAATGGAATGCAGCATCTGTACCTAAACTCATCTTCACCCCTCACCCAAAGAGATTTAGCGAGTATTAGCTATAAGTATTAGCTACCTAAGTATTTAGTGTTTTTAGGGCGCTATAGTTTCAGTTGCTTGCCAGCTATTTGCCACCTGGCTAGATGCGCAAGCTACCTAATTTAGTTAACAGAGGAATGTAGCTAATGCAGTGTTAACTTTGTGAGAGATTGAGGGGACAGGGCATGTAGTGACAAATTGTTCTTCCCATGTAACGTTTTTGCTTGTGATAAAGAATGATGAGACAGGACACATAAAGCTATGTAGCTAATGTATATAAAGTTACATTATATCAACGTTAGCCAATGTCAGCTCCGACATAAACGCTAAATGCCACGGTAATGCTCCCTCACTTGGGTGAGAGAGTTAGAGATGTGACAGCTGAGAGTGGAGACCGAGTAATGCGCCTCCACTTATTTGAAAAATTTACATTTTAAATAGGCTGCTTTGCTTATGTTTGGCTTTCTTTGTTCTATTTTCTAGATTTAGCTATGTGGTTAGCAAATTTCACACATTTATACAAGGCTTGTTGTTGGTTCAAAAACAACGAAAAAACATACTATATTGCTTAAGAAAAGACAGAGAAAAGTGAAGACTTAAGTATTGAATAATTGTTTGATACAGTACTGTGTAAAAGTCTTAGGCACATAAGATGTTTCACAAAAGCATTTGTCTTAAGATGGTTATTTATATCTTCAGCTTTAGTGTCAATAGGGATTATAAATGTTAGACTCCCAAACATTACGTTTGCAAATAGAAAAGATTAGAACAGAAGAACAGGGAGCCTTGCGACAGATATCATGGCCCCACAAAGCCTCCCACTGAACATCGAGTCAGTATGAGATTACATGAAGAGACAGAAGCAATTGAGACAGCCTAAATAGATAGAAGAACTGTGGTGAATTCTCCAAGAAGCTTGGAACATCCTATCTGCTAACAACCTAGAAAAACTGTGTCCAGGTGTACCTAGGAGAATTGGTGCTGTTTTAAAGGCAAAGGTGGTCACACCAATTATTGATTTAGCTTTTTTTTTTTTAATGTTTACTGGACTTTGTATGACATTAAGTGATATATGAAATCTATTTATTTCATTATTTTTGAAGACATCCTCCCTATGCAACATTTTTCACAAGTGCCTAAAACTTTTGCACAGTACTGTATATTCAGATTTAAAACTATACTGTTACATTATATTATAATAAAATAATAAATATCATTATTATATTAAATCATACATTTTTTTAAATAATAAATGTACAGGCCTATATATTAAAATGGCAATAACTTCTGTATAGACCCTTTACTACTTCTTTTATTTGGTAGAATAATAGATAACTGTGATATTTTTATTTTGAACCTCTGACATTTTAATGTTCTAGGTTTATGCAGATGACTTGCCTTTAAATTGTCTTTTATTAATATTATTAGGCCTATTTCTTATGTTATTTCTTGTTCTCAAGCAGACATCTTCACCACCCCTCTCACACACACTCCCATGATGCAACAGCAAACAAAGAGGGCAGAGAAAAAGACGGCAGAAGAGGGAGAGCGACAGCTAGCTAGAGAAAAGTTTCAAACGCCGAATATACTCTAAATTGAAAACGTCTACGGCGTGAGGTATCAATTTATCTCAAAACGCAGTCATAAAGTGCCCATTATTCCCCTGCTGTGTGGAAATTGAGTTCATTTCGCAGCTGTTTTTGTAAGTGCAGGTATATAGCTAGCCGTCAAGTAATAATGTCTCCTAATGTGATTTCATAGCACTCCGGACCCTGATATGAGAACTCCTGTTAGTTGACAGTATCTTATAGGCACGGCAGGTAACGTATGGTTAATATTTGTGTGTTAATATTGCACTTGTGTTTGGATGGTTAGCGCTGTGTGTAGCATTGATTAGACAGTGATGGTGTTTGATAAAGTGGGCCTGCGCAGGTTAGCCTGAATGCTAACAGTGCTCTTAAAGCGTTAGTCACGCTCACGTTGTGTTTAGGATGACACTGAACCCACATAGTCTTATATTTTGAACATTAGATGATGCATGTTAATTATTCTGGAACTGTATAACTTATTTCCGGTGTGGCAGATTCATGTAAATAAGCTGTAATCCGCTGGTGAATCACTTTGTGCACCAGTTAAACAAGATTGATTCAATCTTAGACATCAATCTGACACAATTATTTGCCCCTTTTAAACATTAATGTCTTTAATTTGATATGGGTGAGACCGGGGCTAGTTGTCACCGGGGCTATGTTCTAGTAACTAGGATTTGAATCAAAAGTCCAAATACATAAATGTGTGGTTTCTCTTGCGGTAGGTGTCTTATTTTACACCTTAGTCAATACCTTCTTAAATTAGAATAATTTTTGTGAAGTATATCCTCCAAACTTACATTCCAATATAATCATATTTTCAAGTGAACACAATAAAAACACACTAGCATACATTCAGACAAAGGTCAACTATATAATGATGAAGGACAATTTTAAGCAAAAGGTTGTTTTTCATAAATGTCACGTGTTTTAATTGTTATGGATTTCCATGCAAATCCATACAATTTTTTAATTACAATATTTGTTGGCCTACAAAATGATTGGATAATTTTGCTGTTTTAAAATTGTTTTACTGTTAAAATTTAGTTGGAAAGCCTTTGGCAGGTTTCATTGTGACAACATGCCCCACTATTAACAAAAGGTCACTGTATTCAGTGAACTGTATATTTGGTCAACCACCCTGAGATATATTCACTGGAGTAAAATAATTTGACAACTAGACCTGGCCACTCTGAAATACATCACATTAGGGCTGCACAATTAATCGAAGAAATAATTGAGATTACAATTACAGCTTTCACAATTATGTAATTGTGGAAAGTGTCAGTTACAGCTTTTCATTTAGATGTTCTCCCACTGTGCCAGAATGTTCTATTTATAACCTATTTTTTGGGCCGTTGTGTGCATGAATGCAAAGGCAAACCCGATGCGTTTAAATTAGTCTAAAAGGCATATCAGTAATGCTCACTATTTAAATTATATTTTGAACAATTTATTCAAAATGTGAATAACACTTTGCTTATCATGCAATTAAAATATTAAAGCAATTCAGGAACACAGTTCTCAAGTTGTTTTAATGCATAGCCTACATCAAGAATATGGCATGCAACTGCCCCACACAAAATAAGTATTTTAATGTAAATTATATTAATCAATATGAATAAACGCAATTACAGTATCAATGGAAATAATCGGCAATTGCGATTTTCGTTATAATCATGCAGCCTACGTCACATTATGGAAGTAAAATTGGTTGCAATGCTGTTTCATGTTGACTTTTATTAAAGTATATGAGAGATTAGTCTGTGCTGAGGATTAGTTGTATATCTGTTTTTGTCCTGTCTGTTTTGTAGGCATGGAAGTCGTGGGGCAAATGTGATGAGCTATGTATAAGTGTTCACAGTCATCTCCCTCATCCCCAGAGCGTTGTACATAATCCTCCAAATTATTAAGGGGGAACTTTCAGAATGAAGAAGATCAGTCTGAAGACAATAAGAAAGTCATTTAACATGAAAGGCAAAG
The DNA here is from genome assembly GCF_019703515.2 of Myxocyprinus asiaticus. Lineage (NCBI taxonomy): Eukaryota > Metazoa > Chordata > Actinopteri > Cypriniformes > Catostomidae > Myxocyprinus > Myxocyprinus asiaticus. Next base: position 31,954,753 of record NC_059349.1, read on the forward strand.
AAGAGAGCGAATATGCCTTGTCACAGCCAGACCTGGCCACCAATTTCTCTGCTGAAGATTCTCTGTTTGGAGGAAGCTACAGCAAAGATCTTGTCAGCAGTGACTTGGATAACGAGGATGAAAAACGAGCCAAAGTCCGATCTAAGAGTGAGGGTCTCATGGGCACCTTGAAAAGGAGACTGTCAGCGAAACAGAAACCAAAGGTCAAAGGCAGTTCTCCATCGGTATGCTCTATAGATGATGACACCTTCTCTTCTTCTTCTGCACCCATTAGTCTAAGTGACATAAAATCCCAGCATTCCTCCCGTTCCACCTCTGTCCATAGTCACCATTACAGTCCCACCCCATGGCCTCTCAGACCAGCAAACTCAGAGGAGACTTGCGTTAAAATGGATGTGAAGGTGAATGCTTTAATGAACTCTTCAGATCCAAGCCCAGCTCTCAACGGTGTGCGCCATGACTTCCTAGACCTCCAGAGAGACAGACTGTTTGAAGAATCAAGCGATTCATTGAAACTCACCAGTTGTGTGCCAGACCACCATTCTGACTCTCAGAATGGTGATTTGCATCTTGAAATGGATGAACATGTGCCTGTAGTCCTTGGTCTTGCAGTTCAGGATTATATTCAGTATACATTGCCTTTAGATGATGGACTCTATCCTGATGAGGAGGGTTCACGCTCTTTTTGCTTAGATAGCACCATGCCCATGGATGTTGTGCCCCAGTCAGAGGGCTGCAGATCCCTTGATGCAGATGAGGAGCCTATTGATCAGGATCTCCTGTCACCGGACATCTTCATGGAGTCATCGGTGAACCAGCTCTTTTTAAACACTGCAAATGTCTTGCTGCAGGGCTCCAGACTTGAAGCCCCACTTTCCCCTTTGCTACCTCCGTTGCCCAGTAGTTATCTCCAGAGAAGTTTCTCTGGGTTTGGTGGTACACCTGCTCAGGTTGCAGAGAGAGTCATGCACCATCTCAACTTTGACCCCAACTCGGCCCCAGGAGTGCAGCGGGTCTACGATGCTGTGCAGAGCAGTGGGCCCATGGTAGTCACTAGTCTCACAGCTGAACTAAAGAAGCTAGCCAAGCAGGGGTGGTACTGGGGCCCCATCACAAGATGGGAGGCTGAGGAAAAGCTGACAAATCTTGCCGATGGCTCTTTTTTAGTCCGTGACAGTTCGGATGATCGGTATCTCTTAAGCTTGAGCTTTCGCTCACAGGGTAAGACTCTCCATACTCGGATTGAACACTCAAATGGCAGTTTCAGCTTCTACGAGCAGCCTGATATTGAGGGCCACATATCAATTGTGGATCTCATTGATAATTCAATTAAAGATTCAGAGAATGGAGCATTCTGTTATTCAAGATCCCGCTTACCAGGGTCTGCAACCTACCCCGTTAGACTGACCAATCCTGTTTCAAGGTTTATGCAAGTGCGGTCACTGCAGTACTTGTGCCGATTTGTCATTCGGCAATACACACGGATCGATCTGATCCAGAAATTGCCTTTACCGAACAAAATGAAAGATTACCTGCAGGAAAAGCACTACTGAACACAGTAAAACTAAACTTTACAGGAGTTGGTTGCTACTTGCACTTTTGGGATGACACAATAAAGCAGGTTTGGCAAACTTTTCAAGGGTTTTGTTACCATTAAACTACATATTATGTTGAAAGAAAAGACGACATTTGTTGGCTTAAAAGTGTCTGATCAGTAGAGTAGATAATTAAGAGGTTTGTGAAGGGACGCAATGGCAGAATGTTGTTATAGAGTGTTTGGATCTCAATGTTGGAGCCTTTTTCGCATGCTCTCTTAGAGTACTGTAGTGTTTTGTTTTTGTTACAGGAATACAAGTCCAGATACAGAGATTCATGTGTTTTTATGCATATCCCATTCTATGAAATATTAGCACACAACTTCAAGCTCCAGCTTATTGTAGGGCAGTTAGAGGTTATTGGCAACAATGCATAGATGTGAAAAAACGCCTTAATGACCGCAGGTTTGTGAAATGTGGTTTTGGTGAGCAAATAGATGACATTCCTCGTCTCATTTTTGAGTGCATATTTTTTGTGTTACTAGCAACTGCTATGTCATGACATGATCTTATTGAAATGGAAAATCTACATCCATTACTGTTAAAAAGTTTGGAATCACCATGATATTTTTTGGTTTTTGGAAGAAATTTAGCATTTTCTTTACCAAGGATGCTTTATCAATTACAGTATGCCATTTTTAATGTTACAGATTTCTATTTAAATAAATGCTGTATTCTTCAAACTTTCTGTTTGTCCACAAATCCTCCACTTGCAGCACTGACACCTTAGGCATTCTAGTTGTCAGTTTAGTAAGATATTCATGTGAAGTTTCATCCCATGCTTTCTGAAGCACTTCCCAAAGATGTAATTGGTTTGTAGGATACTTTTCACTACCCTTTTAATCAGACTCTTCTAACAGCAGCTTAACACCTCAAAACTCAAGCTACTTTTCCACCATTGGGCAGAACGGTTGGTATGGTTATGGTTTCTTTTTCCACTGTTGTGCTTAAATGTACGTAACATATGTCATTTGGCTATGATGTGAGAGATTAACAGTGGAGCGAGTGCACTTTGGAGGATAATCACATATCTCAGTTTTTAGGACTGCTTTTTTACTCTGCTAGAGCACAGGAAAGACATAGGCCTTGTCACAAAAAGGGAAACGGAGAAAAAGGCTAATATTAATGATAAAAATGATATATTAATGTTATAAGAGCTTAAATGAGTTAACTAGCGTAATCTACCTCTCCAATGAGAAAGGCTTGTAGAAAAACAATGTACTATAGCCTACTAGTTTGACCATCATCATAAAATCCTCACCACAGTGAACTTTGCCAGCTACCTTGAAACAAATTAGTTATGTTGCCAATTTGACAGTCGTGATTCTCCACATACTAAAGCCATTCCACTAGCACGGTTAGCGAATCGTGGTGAGAAATGCGGGTGATAACTTTGTAATTATGCCTTGCCAACCACGCTGAAGTAGAAATGCTAACTGGAACTGTTCCTCACCATGCTCAGAGCAGTTGGGCCCAATGGTGGAAAAGCAGCTTAAGACTGATCCATCCATATTAGTAATTTGTAATCATTAAGTTATTTTGCCATGTGTATTTTGTTTACTTACTTGCCATTGTCAGATGTGACTTTTTCTTTGAAACTCTGTCTAAAAGACCAGCATCCCAGAGTCTTCTCTTCACTGTCACAGATGAAACTGGTGTGCTTGGCATGTACTGGTCATTGAAGCTGCCACTTTAGGCCCTGTGTGGGGTCTGTTTTTCAAACTAGAGACTCTGATGTACGTCCTCTTGTTGTCATGCATCTGGACTATCCACTACTCTTCCTATCTTGGTCAGATCCAGTTTGCTTTTTTTTCAAGGAAATAGTGTATAGAATAGCATTAGCCTCTCTGAAGAACTATAGACTGATAATCTTTTGAGAAATTTGTTTCTTTTATGCAATTTTTCAAACCAAATTTTGACTTTGAAGTGCACAGTGACTTGCAGGAAATGCAAGTGTACTCGGTACTTCAGCAACTGAAAAAGGACACCGTATTGCGGTGTTCAGATGTAATTAAATAGCACAAACTTTTTCAACTTTTCTTATGGTAAAAGTTTCTTGAGTACCAAATGATCACATTAGAATGATTTCTCAAGGGTATCTGGATTTTCTTAGTAGACTGGACAATTTGAAAGTACATGGAAATATAAAAGAGTTATTTAAAACAGTAATAAAAATTTTAATTGCTAAGGATTTTGGCAGTATTTTTGATCAATTTAATGCGTCCTTGGTGAACAGAAGCATAATTTTTTTTTTTTTCAAGAGCAAAAATGTCTTAGTGATTCCAAACTTTTGAATTGTAGTGTACATGTAATCCAAAACGATGTCCTGTCACCACATTTCCCAACATATTTTGTTACCCTTCTATGGAATTACTCTAATAAGCTATGTTAGCTGCCCATGTTTGTGAGATCACGTTCTCACCCTTTTGTTTTACTTTCTTTTGCACATGGGATGCCAAGGTTAGATGGTTCTGTGCCTCACTGAAACTCATCTTTGTTATAGACTTAACTAATTCTGGGCTGTATAATTTGTATTTTATAGCAAGTCACCTTTTAACAGGCATGCAGTTACATTATAAACACATCTGGTCTTTTTTTCCCCCTTGCATTGCATTAAGTGTTCATTAGAATTGTTTATCATTGTTTTGAAAACCGAAATGTTATGCACAAAGGTACAGTTTAAAATATTAAATCAATTGTTTTTGGGAACATAATTTGCATACTGATATGTTGTAACTTGAATTTGTTCTCCAGTTCAAAATAAAACTTTTATATGAGTAATCTTTGACCCTCTTATTAAGAATGTTCATTTTTTTGACAGCAGTACTCGGTGCTGCTGGTATTTTACTGTTTTTGTGCTTCAGTTAAAAAACAAAAAACTAAATTAATAGCCCACTCGTATATTACAATAGGACTGGGCAGTGTGTGGGTATCAGTATTGTTTGTTAATGAAGCAGTACATATTTGCAGTGTTCACTATTCAGCACACATACACATTTGTAAGTGTCTCTCCTTTTCATATTAAGTTCTCTGTTATTTTTTATTGGTGAAAGATGCAGGGCCAACATAATTTTGCTATTCCCAAAAAAATTTAAAATTCTAATTAAAGGAATAGTTCACCCAAAAAAGAAAATTCTCTCATCCTTTACTCACCCTCATGCCATCCCAGATGTGTTTGACTTTTTTTTCTTAAGTAAATAGATTTTTATATGAATATTTCAGCTCTGTTGGTCCTCACAATGCAAGTGAAGGGTGACCTGAACTTAGAAGGTCCAAAAAGGACAAAGTCAGCATGAAAGTAATCCATGTGTCTCCAGCGGTTATATCCATGTCTTCAGAAGCAATATGATAGGTGTGGGTGAGAAACAATAAATATTTAAGCCCTTTTTAACTATAAATCTCCACCTTTGACCAGCCCTGACAAGTAGGTGACTGAATGTGAAAGTGTAGATTTACAGTAATAAAGGACTTAAATAATGATCTGTTTCTCACCCACACCTATCATATAACTTCTGAGGACATGTATTTAACCACTGAATTCATGGATTACTTTTTTGCTGACTTTGTTCTTTTTTTTTTTTTTTTTTTTTTTGACCTTATGGTCACCATTCACTTGCATTGTGAGGACCAACAGAGCTTTAGATATTTCTCTAAAAATCTTTGTGTTCTACAGAAGAAAGTCATACACATCTAGGATGGCATGATAGTGAGTAAATGATGAGAGAATTTTCATTTTTGGGTAAACTATCCCTTGAAGAGGCTGGAAAATATAAGCTTTTTCATGCAATGATTTAGATTAGGGCATGTGTTTTGTTAGAACATTTTAGTACCATTTAAAAACATCTTTGGAATTTAATAGAGATCAGTGGAAACATGACAACTTGTTTTTTTAATTAAGGCCAACAGATGCTCTGGTACAGGTGAGTGCTTGCTATGCTACTTATTTACTTGATCTGGACTTGAGAAAGCAAGATCACCAGTGAACTGTCAATTTAAGTGTCTTCTAAAGACAGGCAGTGAGGTTTTAACCAGAAACTATTTTGTTTGCAATGTGGTGCTGTAACCCATTCTGATGCCATCCACTGTCAGAAAGGAGGATTCTCCTTGAATGGTTTGTAATTATTTAATTAGTTGATTATGTTGTCAAAAGCACCATGAATTGTCAGTTATTGTACCTACAATGGTGTCACCCTACTAATCCAGCAAAGAGTATGCTATGCTGTTGAGGCTCTAGAGGACAGCTTATTACAGGTGGTGAAGGATTTCTGGCTCTGTTTATTACTCCTCCCTTCAGCTTTAATTGGTTTCTTTGGAATTTCACATCAGACTCCTCTGAGAGCATTCTTCACTTCACTACTGGTGCAAATGCTGCCTTTGTTTGAATCAAATTACCAATTTTTCCCAGGTGGATCTGTTTGTCCTTTGAGTTCGAGTTAATTGAAAAGGTTTTAGGGGCTAAATTCAGAATCGCATACTACCATACTACTCAATATAGCATAAATACTAAAAGTTGTGTTCGATTCTGAATTCAGCCAGAGTTTTGACTGAAAGTAGACTTAATAAATCCACTTCATTAGTAGTCAAATAACTTCCTGGTTGCAATAATTAAAGCTTGACCTAATCACAAAATAAATAAACTACAATATGCGAATACACAAAAGAATGTTCTTGGTTCAATAAAAATTAAGCTCAATCAACAGCAATTGTGACAATGTTGTTAACCACAAAAAACAAAAAAATACATTTTTTAACATCCACTGTTCATAAAAACAATGGAAGTGAATGGGGCCAGTTCATAAACATTAAAATACACACTGTTTCAAAAGTATAGCCGCAAGATTATATGTGTTAACATGATTTTAGAGGGGGAAAATGACTGACTAACCTTATCTGTGTAAAGCAATATCCAATATTACAGCTTTGTTGTCATGGCGACGTAGTGCCAGTATAACTGTAATCCCAGTAAGTGATTTTATCACACTAAAATCTTGTTAAACTTATAATGTTTACCTCTTTGTGACTATTCTTTTGAAACAGTCTGTATTGTAATGTTTATGTATTGGCCCCATTCACTTCCATTGCAAGTGTCACACATTAACCGTGATGTTTGCTTCTTTTTTTTAAGGGGATATCAGAGGGATGAGTCAAAATGTATTTTTGTGGTAATCAATATTAGGCCACAAATACTGTCAACAGAGCTTAACTTGTATTGAACCCAATACATATTTTTAACCACTTCTCTGATTGCCACTCATATAAGTGCTTTTGTTTTTAAAAGTTCTTTTGTAAGCAAGCATCTGCTAAGAGCATAAATGTAAATGTAAGTACTCTATTTAAAAGTACCTACACGTATAAAATAATTAATTGGGACTCAAAAGCAAAAAGCAAAGGTCTATGCTTGATTGTTTATAGACACATCATATTGGGTTATAACTGAATAGCCATTTTAGTATGCATACTGTATAATGTACAGTATGAATAGGTGCACCAAACCGGTGCATTTTAATGCATTACCACTTTCAGAATCACTGGTATATTCCACAGTTACACATACTGCATCAACTTCTGTCAGCCTTTTTATCAATAACATTAGCCTGACAACAGTACCGCACTCACTTAAATCTTTTATCTTGTTCATTCTCTCCTGAATTTCACACACCCAATTCTGAGTTACCTCACTACCTGCTATAAATACAGCCTGACCAGCAATAATGTGGTCTATATATACCTATACTGTCAATTTAATCTCTTTGACAGTCTGTTTCGTTGTATCTTGTTTCTTTGTACATAATGACCACTATTTGGCATGCAGTACAGGATAAGAAAAAAATCCTGCTTCTTTTCATCGACTGATTAGTTTGATATCAAAATGCTCTATAAAGAGTAAGAAGTACATTAGAGATTAAGTATTAAACAAGGTTTTGTTCTATCCTCCACATGATTTCTCTGTTAATGTTGTATGAGTTTGACTGGCAAGGCCAAGAGCCTTTTGTTGCCAGTGAGTACATTTGAATATTTCACATAGGAGTAAAATGCCACACATGAAACAATCCAATCACATTTCTAGCACAAGGTGTCTTTTTTCTTGTGGTTTGATGCTGAACAATAGGTCTGGAACTGGCTGGACTGGCTACTGAATTTCAGTTGATACTGAAAACATGTGGACAGTCATTCATGAATATTGTAGACCACCTGTTAGGGGGTGTTCAGTTGAACATTTACTGTTCACCTTCTGGCTTTGTGGATAAAGATTAAGCAGTTAGAGTTAAAGTAGTTACAAATTAAATTATTATTTTCTTAAAGAAATATGTAAAATACAATTCTGTCATAATTTATTCACCCTCATGTCAATATCTCGGACCATCCTCTGAATACAAGGGCCGTTGTTGTCGTGACTCACTTTAAAGCTTAAAAAAAGACCAAAAAGTATATAAAGGTAAACGATATGTTTCAGTGAGAAACAATTAAATTTAAGTCACTGTTTACTGAATATATTGCCATCAGTTGCATGTTCCCAGTGGCACGGACATTCACACGTGAACTTTCATTGCAAAAACAACTCAAGTTTTCACAGGAACACGTATTCCACTGTGAACGAGCTTCTCTCATAGTGCTCATGAACATATAATGGACATCAGGATATTCACACAAAGAGCAGCACCTTTGCTTATCAATCTGGTTTGCATTTTAAAATTTACTTCTTTAATTATTATTAAAGGAATATTCCGGGTTCAATACAAGTTAAGCTCAATTGACAGCATTTGTGGCATAATGTTGATTACAAAGATTAATTTAGACTTGTATAGTCATTTTGATTTGTATAGCGCTTTTCACAATACACATACAGGTGCATCTCAATAAATTAGAATGTCGTGGAAAAGTTCATTTATTTCGGTAATTCAACTCAAATTGTGAAACTCGTGTATTAAATAAATTCAATGCACACAGACTGAAGTAGTTTAAGTCTTTGGTTCTTTTAATTGTGATGATTTTGGCTCACATTTAACAAAAACCCACCAATTCACTATCTCAACAAATTAGAATACATCATAAGACCAATATAAAAAAACATTTTTAGTGAATTGTTGGCCTTCTGGAAAGTATGTTCATTTACTGTATATGTGCTCAATACTTGGTAGGGGCTCCTTTTGCTTTAATTACTGCCTCAATTCGGCGTGGCATGGAGGTAATCAGTTTGTGGCACTGCTGAGGTGGTATGGAAGCCCAGGTTTCTTTGACAGTGGCCTTCAGCTCATCTGCATTTTTTGGTCTCTTGTTTCTCATTTTCCTCTTGACAATACCCCATAGATTCTCTATGGGGTTCAGGTCTGGTGAGTTTGCTGGCCAGTCAAGCACACCAACACCATGGTCATTTAACCAACTTTTGGTGCTTTTGGCAGTGTGGGCAGGTGCCAAATCCTGCTGGAAAATGAAATCAGCATCTTTAAAAAGCTGGTCAGCAGAAGGAAGCATGAAGTGCTCCAAAATTTCTTGGTAAACGGGTGCAGTGACTTTGGTTTTCAAAAAACACAATGGACCAACACCAGCAGATAACATTGCACCCCAAATTATCACAGACTGTGGAAACTTAACACTGGACTTCAAGCAACTTGGGCTATGAGCTTCTCCACCCTTCCTCCAGACTCTAGGACCTTGGTTTCCAAATGAAATACAAAACTTGCTCTCATCTGAAAAGAGGACTTTGGACCACTGGACAACAGTCCAGTTCTTCTTCTCCTTAGCCCAGGTAAGACGCCTCTGACGTTGTCTGTGGTTCAGGAGTGGCTTAACAAGAGGAATACGACAACTGTAGCCAAATCCTTGACATGTCTGTGTGTGGTGGCTCTTGATGCCTTGACCCCAGCCTCAGTCCATTCCTTGTGAAGTTCACCCAAATTCTTGAATCGATTTTGCTTGACAATCCTCATAAGGCTGCGGTTCTCTCAGTTGGTTGTGCATCTTTTTCTTCCACACTTTTGGACCTTCCACTCAACTTTCTGTTAACATGCTTGGATACAGCACTCTGTGAACAGCCAGCTTCTTTGGCAATGAATGTTTGTGGCTTACCCTCCTTGTGAAGGGTGTCAATGATTGTCTTCTAGACAACTGTCAGATCAGCAGTCTTCCCCATGATTGTGTAGCCTAGTGAACCAAACTGAGAGACCATTTTGAAGGCTCAGGAAACCTTTGCAGGTGTTTTGAGTTGATTAGCTGATTGGCATGTCACCATACTCAAACTCAGTTCCTGGAGGGCCACAGCCTTGTAGAATTTAGTTCCAGCCCTGCTCCAAAATGCCTCCTTGTAATCTTCAAGCACTCTTGAAGACCTTGATTAGCTGCTTTAGGTGTGTTTAATAAGGGTTGGAGCTAAACTCTGCTGGACTGTGGCCCACCCCTGCCTTAATGAATTTAATGCATTATAACAGAATTGAAATAACTAAAATTTTCATCCACAGATGTTTTAATGTAATTTATATATTAGTTATCAAATAAGTGCTGTCATACAAAACAGTATAGTTTAAACAGTCATAGTGCTTGTTGACTTGATCATCTACCATTGTAAGCAGACTTGGCTTGCTTTAAAGTGTTAGTTCACCCAAAAATGAAAATGATCTAATCATTTACTCACCCTCGTGCTGTCTCAGATGTGTATGACTTTCTTTCTTCTGCAAAACACAAACATAGATTTTTAGAAGAATATCTCATACAATGCAAGTGAATGGTAATCAGGGTGTAATCGAGCTTGAAATCATGATAGTGCCTAGAGAATGCAATGGCAAGATGTGCAGTGAAAAATTAGTTATATTTTGGTCTGTTCTCACCTAAAACCAACTGGATCACTTCTGAATACATGAATTAAACCATTGGAGTCATTTGGATCACTACTTATGCCGTTATCTACTTTTTTGGAGCTTCAAAGGTCTGGTCTGCATTCACTTGCATTGTATGGACCTACAGAGCAGAGATATTCTTCTAAAAGTCTTCTTTTGTGTTCTACAGAAGAAAGAAAGTCATACACATCTTAAATGGGATGATTGTGAGTAAATGATGAGAGAAGATAAACAGCCATAAGTTTGTATTTTACAATGCATTACAAGTCAAGCTTGTAAAATGAAAGTTATTTTTAAAATGCTCAAAATACAAAGGAGCACACATTCACAATGTACAATTTGTGACATTAAGAAATATTCCATGTAATTTTGCCCAACAAGGTGGAACTTAAGTGGAACTTAAAAGGAATGTTCCGGGTTCAATACAAGTTAAGATAAATTGACATCATTTGTGGCATAATGTTGATTACCACAAAAAATTATTTCGACTCGTTCATCCTTTTCTTTAAAAAAAAAAAGCAAAAATCGAGGTTACTGTTAAGCACTTACAATAGAAGTGAATGGGGACAATGAAAGTGAATGTGGTCAATATTTGGAGGGTTTAAACACAGAAATGGGAAGCTTATAATTTGATTAAAGCACTTACATTAATTATTCTGTTAAAACTTGTGTATTATTTGAGCTGCAAATTTGTTTTAATTGTAATTTTTACAGTTGCTTTAGTGTTTTAGGGTTTGTTGACATTACATCTTCATGGAAACGAAGTTGTAAAATTGGCTATAACTTTACACAGAAAAGGTTTGTAACTGATTTTATCACACTAAAATAATGTTAACACACATATTGTTTATGTCTTGTGGTTAGACTTTTGAAAAAGTGAGTATTTTAAATTAAAAAAAAATGGCCCTGTGGGGCATGGGTAGCTCAGCAAGTACAGACGCTGACTACCACACCTGGAGTCGCGAGTTCGAATCCAGGGGTGCTGAGTGACTCCAGCCAGGTCTCCTAAGCAACCAAATTGGCCTGTTTGCTAGGGAGGGTAGAGTCACATGGGGTAACCTCATAGTGGTCGCTATAATGTGGTTGGGGCGCGTGGTGAGTTGTGCATGGTTGCCGCGGAGAATAGCACGAAGCCTCCACACACGCATAGTAATGCGCTCAACAAGCCACGTGATAAGATGCGCGGATTGACGGTCTCAGACTCGTCCTCCGCCACTCGGATTGAGGCGAGTCACTACACCACCACGAGGACTTAGAGCACATTGGGAATTGGGCATTCCAAACTGGGGAGAAAAAAATAAAATAAATAAATTGGCCCCCATTCACTTCCATTGTAAGTGCCTCACAGTAACCTCAGTTTTTTTTTGTTTTTTTTTTAAAGAAAATTAGGAATGAGTCGAAATTAATTTTTGTGGTAATCAACATTATGCCACAAATGCTTTCGATTGAGCTTAACTTGTATTGAACCCTGAACATTCCTTTAACTTAAGGACAAAGGCCAAATGAAATTATATAATAAAACATCAAATATACCATAAATCAAGTTTAATACAAGTTAAGTTCAATCAAAAGTATTTACATTTACATTTATTAATTTGACAGACGCTTTTATCCAAAGCAACTTACAAAAGAGGAACACATAAGCGAATCATCTTAAGGAGACAGTGGTACCAAAAAGTGCCATATTACAACGTTTCACTAACATCAGTATAGTAGTATTCAAAACAGATTAAAGTGCAACAAGAAATTTTATTAAATTTTTTTTTATTTTTTTAGTGACTGGTTAAGTGCTCATGGAAAAGATTTGTTTTTAGCCATTTTTTGAAGACAGAAAGTGAGTCAGCTTCACAGATGGAGTTGGGAAGGTCATTCCACCAAAGTGGTAAGATGAAGCTGAAAGTCCAGGAAAGTGTTTTGGTGCCTCTTTGTGTTGGTACAACAAGGCGACGTTTCTTAGCCAACTGCAGGCTTCTAGTGGACACGTAGCTCTGCAGAAATTATTTTAGGTATGCTGGAGCAGACCTATTTACTGTTCTGTATGCCAGCATCAGAGCCTTGAATTTGATATGTGCATCAATCGGCAGCCAGTGAAGAGAGACAAAGAGTGGTGTAACGTGCTCTCTTTGGTTCATTAAAGACCAGACGTGCTGCTGTATTCTGGATCATTTGCAGGGGTCTAATTGCACATGCAGGAAGGCCTGCAATGAGAGTGTTACAGTAGTCCAGTCTAGTTATGACAAGTGACTGAACAAGAAGTTGTGTGGCATGTTCAGAGAGGAAGGGTCTTATCTTCCTGATATTGTAGAGTGTAAATCTACATGATTTTGCGGTCCTTGAAATGTGGTCTGTGAAATGTAGTTAGTTATCCCTAGATTTCTGACCGTTTTGGAAGGCATTACTGTAGTTGAACCCAGCTACACGGTGATGTTGTGTTCAACAGCAGGGTTGGCTGGAAAGACAAGGAGTTCGGTCTTGGCTGGTTTAAGTTGCAGGTGGTGTTCTGTCATCCAGGCCGAGATGTCTGCCAATCAGGCAGAGATCTGAGCAGTCACTGCGGTGTCGTTGAGCTGGAAAGACAAGTAGAGCTGCATGTCATTGGCGTAGCAGTGGTAAGAGAAACCATGTGCCTGAATGATGGGTCCCAGTGATGTTGTGTATATAGAGAAGAGAAGTGGCCCAAGCACTGGGACCTGAGGTACCCCAGTAAGTAGCTGATGTGGCTTGGACACCTCACCTCTCCAGGATATGTTGAAGGACCTAATGCCTATTTGTGGCATAATATCAGAATCATAATTAGCTTTATTGCCAAATATGCTTACACATACAAGGAATTTGTCTTGGTGACAGAAGCCTTCAGTGCACAAACAAAAAAATAGAATAAAAATAAAAAGCGATTAGAAAATATAAGTATATATAGAAATACACAATAAGACAAATATATATATATATATATATATATATATACAAATGTACAAATACAAATCTGTTATATACAGATTTATAAATATAAATAGACTAAGCTGTGTATTGCATATAATTATTGCTCAATGGGACAGATTTAACTGTTCATGAGATGGATAGCCTGAGGGAAAAAAACTGTTCTTGTACCTGATGGTTCTGGTGCTCAGTGCTCTGTAGCGCCGGCCAGAAGGCAACAGTTCAAAAAGGTAGTGGGCTGGGTGAGTCAGGTCCAGAATGATTTTTCCAGCCCTTTTCCTCACTCTGGAAGTGTAAAGTTCTTGAAGGGAGGGCAGGGGGAAACCAAAAATCCGCTCAGCAGACTGAACTGTCCTTTGTAGTCTTCTGATGTCCAGTTTTGTAGCAGACAGTTATTGAAGTGCAGAGGACAGACTCAATGACTGCTGAGTAGAACTGTATCAGCAGCGCCTGTGTAGACGGTGTAGTCTGCGTTGTGTTTTCTTTTTTTTTTGTGGAATGATCAGACGGACATCAGACGACGGTCAACTCTTCTTTAATCTGATAAGACATAAGAGTATGTATATATGGTGTGAATTTACCCTTTTTCATTTCTCTCCCATGCAGAGACAGTGCAGAAAGGGGCAAGACATTTCAGTAATGAAATTAATTTAACAACATTAGTAACAAAACAGCATACCTGATAAGACATAAGAGTATGTATATATGGTGTGAATTCACCCTTTTTCATTTCTGTAAGACGAATGTAAAGTGCAATGTAATTAGCATGTTCTTCCAGTTCACATCAGACAGAAAAGTGACCAAACTTGATGAAAATATGAAAATAATAAAATATACATGAAAAATAATGTCTCATATATGATTTAGATGACAGATTTAAGGAGCTTGACAGAGGGGTCCTTGGCAGTGCAGTCATTTGTGTACAGGGAGAAGAGTAGTGAGGAGAGCTCACATCACTGGGGGGCACCAGTGCTGATCGTACAGGTGCTGGAAGTGAATTTCCCCAGTCTCACTAGCTGCTGCCTATCTGTCAGAAAGCTGATGATCCACTGACAGATAGAGGTGGGAACAGAAATTTGGTTTATTTTAGTCCGGGGAATAGCTGGGATGATGGTGTTGAAAGCCGATCTGAAGTCCACAAAAAGGATCTTTGCATATGTCCCTGGTCTGTCCAGATGTTGCAAGATATGATGCAATCCCATGTTGACTGCATCATCCACAGACCTGTTTGCTTGATAAGCAAATTGAAGGGGATCCAGAAAGGGTCCAGTGATGGCTTTCAGGTGGGCCAACACCAGTCTCTCAAATGACTTCATGACATCAGAGCGATGGGTCTGTAGTCATTAAGTCCTGTAATTTTGGGTTTCTTTGGGACAGGGATGATGGTGGAGCATTTGAAGCAGCAGGGAACTTCACACTGCTCCAGTGATATGTTGAAGATCTGTGTGAAGATGGGGGCCAGCTGGTCAGCACAGGATTTTAGACAAGTGGGTGAAACACCATCTGGGTCATGTGCTTTCCTTGTCTTTTGTTTCCGGAAGGCCCAGCACACATCCTCTTCATAGATCTTAAGTGCAGATTGAATAGCAGGAGGGGAAGGAGGGGTGTTGCAGGAGGTGTTGATGTTTGTGTGATGAGAAGGTCAGATAGTGTTTGGGGTGTGAGACTGGGCTGTTCAAATCTACAGTAAAACACATTCAGGTCATCAGCCAGTTGTTGATTCCCTACAGAGTTGGGGGATGGTGTCTTGTAGTTAGTAATATCTTTCAGGCCTCTCCACACTGATGCAGGGACATTAGCTGAAAACTTGTTCTCAGAATAGCTTATTTTAGCCACTTTTTAGCCGAGTTTTGCTGTAAACCATGGTTTGCTATTGCTATTGATTTCCACAAAAAATACTTTTGGCTTGTTCATTCCTCATTCATTAAAATGCAAAAATCTCCGTTACAGTAAGGCACTTGCAATGAAGGTGAATAGGGCCATTAAAATGTACATCATTTCAAAAGTATAGCCACGAGACATAACCATTATACGTGTTAACATGGTTTTAGTGGGAACATTTTGCTTACTAACCTAATATGTGAAAAGATATATCCAATATTACAACTTTGTTGTAAAGAGGAGTACTGAAACTAAACAAGCATTCCTTGTTAAATTTCCCTCAAAATGTTTAGTTGCTTGAGGAAAGTGATTTTAATGAGAAAAGTATTTTGTATAAGAAGTTACAAAGATTTGGCTGCATGTATAATCAAATGCACATTTAGTTTTTCTTGAATGACAGCGACTGATATGTTTGAACTTTTAGCTGTACCAGTGTTTTTCTTAATGTCTCAAAATTTACATTGAATGAATGTTCCTCTGTATTCTGTGCATTTGTATATAACTTCCGATTGCTTGACTTGTAATGTCTTATAGCCACTATATATTATGGATGTTCATGAGAAGGCATTGCTTTTTTCACTTTACTTAAATCATACCTAATATAAATAATATATATATAATACATATAATACAAATCTATACAGTATATAATACATTATACTTCTGCAGAGACAGTTTTATGCTGGTCATGTTATAATGCATTACACTCTAAAGTATAACTATGAATAAGTAAGTATTATATAATGTATTATAATGTGAGTTATAATATACTACATTATACAGCATATTATGAGACATTACAAATGCTTTATAATACATTTATAATGCCTTTACAATTCATTTTAAACATTGCCTTCATAGAAAATGTTAAAAACATTTCATCTTTTTAATCTTTAATCAAAATTTAATAAAGTGCTCTTCATCTGAAATGACATTCCCATTTCCGTTTACATCACAGCCATGCGGGCTATTTGGAAAATGTTATATAATACTGTTTTAGCAAACTCACATTTAGGTCTGGCTCCATTCTGGTAAGTACTGCCCACTTTCCAATATCTAATCAATACCAAATAGATAAGTACTATCCTGCATTTAATCATTGCACATTTTCACTTTGAAATGCATCTTATTATGTAAATTAATTGGGTTGCGAATGTCATTTCACTTTTACTGTATTAGACTTTATAACTGAGGCAGCTCACAATTTTAAACCTGTATCTAAAACATAGTCCTCTAGAAGTGCTTGAAATGCAAGGATGAGAGCTTTTTGTAAATCACGGAGGCATATGCAGTCCTTCAGTGGGTCTCTACTAGAGACCTGCAGAGTTGAGGTTTTTGTCACATTGACGCTGTCTTTATCTGTGAGCCATGCCATCTGTCTGAAACCCCAGAAGACCTCTTTCTGAGCACACCATGTGTCTCCACATAAAAAGGTGCCTTAAGCAAACAGCACTCTGAGACACCATACCCAACTCGCTTGAAGATTCATTATTCTATGAGATTACCCAAAGGAAGAGGTGCACGGGGCATTTAGATGTAGCTCCATATTTAAGAAATCTCCTGAAGATGTACAGAGTTCACAATGCTATAAATGTTAACACAAGTGATGTTATACATTGAATCATTAGCATCAAATTACGGAAGAGTTAAGATTAGTTGTGACAAATTAAGATGGGCTGTGAATTTTTAAATGTGTTTTTTTTTTTTTTCTGATGCATTCTGTTTTCAGGTGGTGTTTTGGTAGTGCAGATCGCACCATATTGGTCTAAAAGCAAATATGTCTCATGAGGATTCTAACTCTGTTTCATTGTGGTTACACAAGATGCTGCTTTGTTTAGAGTGTGCTCCTAATTTACTTGACGTTTGTCGCAGGAGAAATATTCATAATCATTTTCATAATCACTTAAAATAAAATAGTTGAACAAAGAAGCTGATTAAAGCGAAATATCACATTGCATTTACACAGTACAGCTAATAGTACAAATACATGTAACTGTACAATGCAATGCAGTTTATTTTATTTTAAATAATTTATTTGTGCAGATGTGTGCAAACTTTCCCAGACATTGCTTTTCTTTAAAACTGAACCATCATCTGGGTTATTAAAATAATGTTTTAGATATGGTCTGGCTTTAATCCGTGTCAAGGGAATTTGTCTAAACTCTAACAAGTCTATCAAGTTAGTAAGTCAGGATATTGTACTACTGAAGCAACCTTCTTTTAACAGTAATATATTGCTAAACAATTCGGACCAGAACTATTCATCAGCCTCTGGTCTCAAATTTGGCCGTAGTGTGCTCCTATATATTAGACTTTCTACTGGGGTGCAGTTTTTTAAAAGTCAGTATTCAACAGCATTCACAACCCATTGTACTTCCATAATCTGATGTATTTCCATGTGAAACAGGACATTCAACGTGAACAAAATGTAGACCAGGACTTGATGATCAGCAATTGATCATGTTTATAGATTATTAATATCCTCCTGAGACCCCGCATCCACATGTGTGGACTTCATGTTTTGGCTTCACTAAAGGTTATGCATAATTTTATTTTCATTTTAACCAACTGATCTCAGTTTAAACTCTAGTTAAACTTTCAACCCACTGAGTCATGTGACAAAACAACATGGCGCAGATCTCAGCTGAGTTTGTCTTTGGGAGAAACGGCAACAAAATTACATCTGGTAAGAAACCTCATTAAGTTTTTACATTAAAATCTGCTTGAGTCAAAAGAGTAGGGTCTCTAGTTTAATTCGATATGCCATTTTAAAAATTTCAGCGATTTATTGCGAAACGGCATGCTGTTAAACACAATGTAGTATGTGGACTACAGGCTCATCTTCCTTATAATATATTTGCTGTGAATTATCACATTGAGAATCAATGGATGCATCCAAAAGCTGTAAACTTTTACTTTTAGAGGCTTTATATGGAGTTAGTTTGAAAATAAGGTGCATTTCAAACTGTTCTGAGACCAGTGCAGAAAGACAGCACACTGGAGATTAAGTCATTCTCTAATTAGGGAGCAATCCTATAGTTTCCTATGCATCCAAGGGCATTCACTCCTAACATCCAGTCAAAAGTTCAGGTTTAGTTTGCAGATCATGTTTGGACCACTCAACATAATTTGGTAATCAGTACATAGATTCTGAATTTTTCATGCAACATTTTAACATTTTAAAATGGTTGGCAGCGATTGGATGATGCAGGCCATTACTTTAAATCAGAATCATCTATGCAAATTTCTGATGTAATGTCTGTAACATCTCAAAAACATGAATAACCAACACTCCTGGAAACATAATAAACAATTTGATTCAAAAAATATATAAATCTAACTTTCTATATCTTGGTATGATTTAAAATTTCACAACTTATTCCCACTGTCCAAATATTGTATGTGGACATAAATGTTTAGGAAAACTTTTGTTTTGTTTTTTGGTAACGCTTTATATTACAGCCCGCAATTTATAGTGTAAGTACAGTGAATTTACAGCGTACCTTTTTTGTATTAAAAGTGTAACTACACAGTACATATTGTAGGTACTGTATAATGGAACAATATGCAAAGTTTGGGGAATAAAGGGGTAACAACCTGGAAAATTACAAATAATTTATACTGTAAGTATTTTATAACTAAGGGGTAACTATTCTAATATTACTTGGTATATGACCTTATACTATGCTAAACAACAATCTTACTTTGAGAGCAATTAAGCAAGAACATACACAGCGTACCTTTTTGTAATAATAGCGTACCTACACATATAGGCTACTGTAGGTATTTTTTTAACTATGGGATACATACTCTATTATTACAGGATACATTTTTTTTTTCTTCACTACTGTCATCTGATGGAGTTTTGTTTCCTTGCCATTGTCGCCTTTAGCTTGCTCATTGGGGCCTTAAATGACTATTAATATTCCGAAAATATTATCGAACTAACTGTATTGACACTATCGGATGAGAACACAAAACTTGTACTGAATTGAGCTGAATAATTTCGTTACCGTCTTGAGCTGCTTTATAGCTGAAATTAAAGTATTTTTCATAATTGATACATTTTGAAACATTACTGCTATTTTTCTGTTTATTACTGTGAAGCTGCTTTGAAACAGTCTGTAGCCTTTAGTATAAAGCGCTATATAAATAAATGTGATTTGACTTGACTTAGGCTAACTTAACATGATTGAGATATTATGTGGTATATGACCTACTATGCTAAACAACAATTATTTGGGAGCAATTTAGAAAGAACATACACTGCATACCTTTTTGTAATAATACGTATTATATTATACATATAGGACTAGGTATTTTTTTTTAACTACGGGGTACATATTCTATTATTACAGGATACATGATGGAGGTTTTTGCTATATGATTTTATTTAGAAATTTAAATCAAGGCTACTTACCTGATGAAAGTGTGTTACATACACCAAATAACTTGTTCTGCTATTCTGTTTGAATGGCATTGCAGTCCATCAAGGTGCAATGCAGTGGAAAACAAGTTTACTACTTTCCAGCTATTCCCAGGAAATAAAATACAAATATAACATGATACAACACAACACCTGCATCTTACTGCATATATACAGTAGCCTATAACTGATATGTTGTTTTGATAGCAAAGTGCATCTGACTTAGTTTGGTCTTCCATATTTCAAGGCAAGTAAAACTAAATTAATTAATTTAATTACTGGCAAATATACCCCCTTGTTTCACATAGTTACAGAGTAAGTACAATATCTTCAGCCTGTAATTTAAAGTGGTACTTGTTACCCCCTTGTTTCACGTAGTTACAGATTAAGTAGAAAATCTGCGGGCTGTAATTTAAAGTGGTGCTTGTTACCCCCTTGTTTCACGTAGTTACAGAGTAAGTACAACATCTGCGGGCTGTAATTTAAAGTGCCGCTTGTTACCCCCTTGTTTCACGTAGTTACAGAGTAAGTACAACATCTGCGGGCTGTAATTTAAAGTGCCGCTTGTTACCCCCTTGTTTCACGTAGTTACAGAATAAGTACAACATCTGCGGGCTGTAATTTAAAGTGGAACTTGTTACACCTTTATTCCCCAAACTTTGCATATTGTTCCCTTATATCTACACGTAAGTAATTTATAGGTACACTATTATTACAACAAATATACCACAAATACATCATAAATTCTATTCATTTTGTTGTAGAGCACAGGTTAAAAAGAAACTGTTTTCACTATACTTCATGAGCCACTGCTGGAATATATATATTTAAAAATGTGTAGTACATCTTTAGCAACAAATAACATGTTTGTTTTTACAATTATTATTATTTATTTTTTTACTATTTTGAGGTGTTGTTAGCCCGCATACTGTATAAGTTTGTCTGTGTATGTTGTTTCTACTCTTCACTAGCATTTTTTCTAATATAATTGCTTTTTAACAAGCTTGAGCACTGATTTGAAATCTTTTATTGTCCTCCACTACTTCTCCAGACTCTGTTTCATGCTTTATAGGCTTGTTTGTAAGTTTGATGAAATAAATCATGTGAACGATCCACACTGCACCAGCAGTCTTTTGTTGAGTGCAGCAGGTAGCCATACTTTTTAGAATTGAACAACTGAGATGTGATCTCTCAGTGAATAAAATATAAACTAGTAATCTTTCAGAAAACCTGCTTAGTTAAAGGGATAATTCTGCCATAAATGAAAATTATGTCATAATTTAATCACCCTCATGTTTTTCCAAACCTGTACGGCTTTATTTCTTCCGTGAAACTCAAAAGGAGATGTTAGACATAATTTTAGCCTCAGTCACCATTCACTTTCATTGCATCTTTTTTTACATTCAATGAAATTAAATGGTGAGTGAGCTTGACAGTCCATAACATTCTGTCTTTTTTTTCTCCCCAATTTGGAATGCCCAGTTACCAATGCGCTCTAAGTCCCCACGATGGCGTAGTGATTCGCCTCAATCAAGGTGGCGGAGGATGAATCTCAGTTGTCTCCACATCTGAGACCGTCAATCCGTGCATTTTATCACGTGGCTTGTTGAGCGCGTTACCGTGGAGACATAGGCTTCACGCTCACCACGCGCACCACCGAGAGCGAGAACTATATTATAGCGACCACGAGGAGGTTACCCCCTGTGACTACATGACAGAGTTGTGAAGGCATCCTTCCTTATAAAAAGACGTTCATTTAGTGCTTCCACTTTTAAAGGTGTTTGAGATTCACACTTCCAGGCAAGAATAAATGTGTGGTCTGATTAATTTAATGTATCCCCTGCTGAGTCACATCCATAGGAGATCTTTCCTTGCCTTAAGTCTGCCTAAATCAAATCAGGTAGGGATAATCGTAAATCAAGGGATATGAAAACACTTAAAATATATGATTAAATAATACTTACCTGCTGTCCTGTTCTTATTTAAAAACTCAAAATTCTAGCATGACAAAGTAACTTGGATATGCAATGCATAGCATGCTGTTTAAAGCAGTCCATAGGATGATGTTTACTACTTTCAAAATGCTATTTTCATGATACCACTTCAGCATTAGTTAATGCATTAGGTATTGTATCATTAACAAACAGTGAGCAGAACAAAAAAATGTACATCATTTATTAATCATTTAATGCATTAACTAATGTAAGTGTTACGATGATAATGTATACAACTTTTAATGTTAAAAGTGTACAAGTGTATGTAGAAATTAACATTTATCAGAATTAATGAATGCTGCAAAAGCATAATTAGTTAACAATACAATAAGCATTAACCAATGTTAACAATAGAATCTTATTGTAGTTTTACCATGGGACTGTTCAAGGATCTCTGCATTGACTCTACCATGTGCACGTCAGTGTGACAATAAATGGAAGTGAGGAGCACACTCTTCTCTCAGGCTCACTGACTTAATGAGAAGTAAGTAAAGGGTACATAACAGGAACCAGCAGCTGCTCTTATTTATTATTTACATACAGCCACTGATATCCTTTAGAAATAGATTCTCATAAGAGCTGGCATCAAGGTCTACATCTTACAAGACTATCAGCTCAAGGAACAGAGGATAAATACTAACGAAGATGAATAATGAACACTGGTCTCTGGTGCAGCCAATAGCTGGCTTATTAAAGATTCTTCGAGCAAAAGCATTTGACAAAACAACTAAATTACTTTTACTTTATTTGATTTACTGACACTTTGCCTGACACTTATCTGATTTGATTTTTTTTTATTTATTTTTTTTAAAACACATTCAAAGGGCTAGTTGTCTTCAAATATGTAATATTAAAATTGATTGTTGAACATCCCTCCTAAAAAGGTTGTCCTACATGTTCAAACTCGAGCAAATTTATGCCCAACTTTTTCAACAGATTGGACATACATTTTATGATTGTTAAGCGTACTGAAAATCACAGCAGATGGTTCCAAAACTGCTTTAGATGCAGAAAAGTAAATTCTGTAATGTCAATATGCTCCAGCCAAGTTTGACAGCATAAATAATTGTTTGCAGTGATGCCAGCATGCAAAGTGAAGCACTGCATTCAAACAACCTGTTAAGAGGCCATAAAGTAGGATTCCATTTGGGGACACAGGATGGGGACAAAAGATAATAATAAAGAATTATCTTCATATACTGTTTGTTACCCAAATAGAAAATATTTCATATTAAGGGTCTTGGGATTGAGATAACTAAAAACTAAGTTAGTCTAAGCTCACTTTCGTCTAAAACTAAGCAAGACCATACTGAAAATCATGTGCAGATACCATTACAATGATTTATCGTTCACAGTTATCGTACAGTTGTTTACTTTACGTTTACACTTTGAGATATGTTACACTATAAAAAGTTGTAACCTTCAACTGTTATCTTAAGGAACTATTTTTATCTGATCTAACCCTTAAAGGGGTAATGTAATTTTTTTGTAAGGGGTAACTCTTTTTTATAATTTAATTATCTTCCCTGAGGTCCACTGATAATGTTAGTAAAGTTTGCACCAAAACAGCCAAAATTTAGTAATATATGATCATTTTCCACCCTGTCTTTGGCCTTCTGTCTGAAATATTCGGTTTTGGCCTAAGCGCCTCCTTCAAACTTCAACATAAATGGCCAGTGATATGATTTGCTAACATCGTGTATCTCCTCAAATACAGCTATATTTATTTCAGTTGGAAGAGAATGAACAAGCTCCACAAGTTTATAAAACGAAATTTCAGGGTTTACACATTATGCACATCCAGCACAATGCATCCGAATATATGAAACTGTTGACTCAAGCACAGCAGCACCATAAACTATCAAACAGTCATGACATTTGAAATATTAATGAATGAAACTGTTTACTTACAGTTTTGCGATTGGGTCCAATAGTTTTTAACTGCCCCACCCTTCAATAACAGTTCCTTTGCAAAGCTTGAACTGTATTATGACTGGTTCACAAGCAATCCCCACTAATATTAGCTGAAAAAAATACATAGTTCAAAGCATGGTGAAACAAGACGCACACAAACATACAATATCATCCTGCACTGAGGCGCACATCGCCGGAAACGCATCAAAACGGTCAAAGATGTCCATCTAGTGCATGTTTTCATACACCAACAATTAAAAACAGCGCAGATAGGAGCAAGAACACTTCCAGGATGCCTTTGTGCTCAAAATTGCAAGAGGCAGAACAGCTAATGAAAAAGAATGAGGTCTCCTTTTCAGAGTTGTAACTTGGCACCGCGTCTTTTAAAAGCAGTGCGAGATATATGATAATGGTCAAAAATGTCTGTCTAGTGCATTTTTATATACAAAAATAATTCAAAATAATCCAGATGGGTCCCCTTTGGTGTTCAGGAATAGTTAGTAGGCCATTCTAGGCCTGTTTGTCATGCTCGCTCTGTTTACGAACTGAGCGCTAGTGGGTGGGGCCAAGGGAGCAAGAATGTAAAGTAGGCATTGATGTTGTTGCTGTAGAGGCGGTCATGAATTAATGAGCTCCCAAATGATGTAGGGAAGTCACGGAAGTAGAGAATGAACCGTTTTTGCTGTTTGGTTTCAATAAATGCATTTATTGCATTGGGGATTAAGTTTGAAGCTCTGAAATTTACAGTATGTTTTATAGTAGAATGACCTCTTATATGTCAAAATATCAAGGAAAATTACATTTTTCATGACATGACCTCTTTAAAATTAGATTTGTTGGTGTAACCTTGGTGTACTCAGGTTGATTCAGTGATGTTAAATAATATTTTTTAATTGAATAAAAATAAGTTAACCCCATGAAGCACATAGTTTTGGTTAATATTTTTTTCAGTGCATATTCACACATCCCTATATGCATACACTACCGGTCAAAAGTTTTGAAACACTTACTCATTCTTTATTGTAATTTTTTTTTTTTTTTCTCACATTTAGAATAATAGTAAAGTCATCAAAACTATGGAATAACATAAATGGAACTTTGGGAATTATGTTGTGACTAAACAAAATCCAAAATAAATCATAACTGTGTTATATTTTAGCATCTTCAAAGTAGTCACACTTTGCCTAGAATTTGCAGACATGTACTCTTGACATTTTCTCAACCAACTTCTGGAGGTATCACCCTGGGATGCTTTTTAAACAGTATTGAAGGAGTTTCCATCTATGTTGGGCACTTATTGGCTGCTTTTCTTTATTATTTGGTCCAAGTCATCAATTTCAAAATCTTTTTTATTTAATTAATTAAAATTTAGTTTTATAATGAAATAAATTAATATGGTGGCACAATTATATTTTTGTCTACAAAACTAATTTCAAACATTTAAGCATACGCCTTCAGATCAAAAGGTTTTTAAGATCATGAGAATCATTTCAGTCAAGTGTTTCAAAACTTTTGACCGGTAGTGTAAGTGTTAGAATAAATTATTAATTATTAATCTCCACATCTTTTTTAGATTTATAACTGAGCCATAATTTGAAGAAACAAATGAGAAATATGTGAAGATCAGTACTGTAGCTTATTCAGGGGTCTAATATGTTGTTTGTGTGTAATGAAGATTGATGGTAGTGCTCCAGGTGTAATGGAGGCACAGAGGAGCCCAGCAAGTAATTACGTTTTAATTACTATAACTGTAAGCATCATGCCGTCAGCAGTCTTTTGTAGCACAATACCTGCCTCTCTTATGAACAGCTTTCCATGTATATGCCAGTTTGAATGAACTATGTAAAAAATTTATTTTATTTTGCTATCATCTTGTGTGCCCCAGAATAGGAAGCACAACTGAGTTGATATCCGGATACAGCTAAAAGCCCGGTAGAGATGGCTGTGGGTTCTTCTGAAGAGGTTGCTGTCCCTCTTGACTGTAAAGGGCAGCTTGACATGATTCTGCAGAGCTCGAGCTGATTACACAGCCACGTATGCCATGTGTCACTGAGTCACAGAATGGGCCAGTGCTTTGCCACACGGGCTCTCCCAGCATGCAACTCACAAGGGGTACGGACATCAAAAGGCCCCATGTTGCACTCATGCTGGAGAGGTAAGGAGGCTCTGCCTTTGCCATCTGAATAGGGACAGCAGAGAGGACACTAACACACATGTTAGAGCCCAATAATAGATGCATCAACATGAAATCTGCTCCTGTTGATGGAGGGAGAGAGAAAAAGAGAACGCAACTGGTAAATGGGATGCATTTGCTTAATCAGTCTTTTAGGAGTTCACATCTCAGTTAAGATAATGTGATAAATGATAATGTGATTGTCAATGGGGGTGTTAAACACAGAATCCAGTCACTAAATTATTTCTGACAATGCTAAAATAATTTAGACAGAAACATCATTTTTCCACAGGATAATAACTCTTCAATGGATACTGATTGCAGCCAAATATTCTGAGTGATGTGTGTGGTGTTTATTGATTTAAATACATGGTTTTTGGACAGCTATTTACAGTTGTGCTCAAAAGTCTGCATACCCTGGCAGAAATTGTGAAATTTTTGCATTGATTTTGAAAATATGACTGATCATGCAAAAAATAAATAAATAAATAAATATTTAATCTTTTATTTAAGGATAGTGATCATATAAAGCCATTTATTATCACATAGTTGTTTGGCTCCTTTTTAAATCATAATGATAACAGAAATCACCCAAATGTCCCTGATCAAATGTTTACATACCCTTGAATGTTTGGTCTTGTTACAGACACACAAGGTGACACATACAGGTTTAAATGGCAATTAAAGGTTAATTTCCCCGCACCTGTGGATTTTTAAATTGCAATTAGTGTCTGTGTATAAATAGTCAATGAGTTTGTTAGCTCTCACGTGGATGCACTGAGCAGGCTAGATACTGAACCATAGGGAGCAGAAAAGAACTGTCAAAAGACCTGCGTAACAAGGTAATGGAACTTTATAAAGATGGAAAAGGATATAAAAAGATATCCAAAGCCTTGAAAATGCCAGTCATTACTGTTCAATCACTTATTAAGAGGTGGAAAATTCGGATTATAGGAGTGGTGGTGGCGTAGTGGACTAAAGCACTGAACTGGTAAGCAAAAGGTTGTTGGTTCAATCCCCACAGCCACCACCATTGTGTCCTTGAGCAAGGCACTTAACTCCAGGTTGCTCCAGGGGGATTGTCCCTGTAATAAGGGCACTGTAAGTTGCTTTGGATAATGCATAAATGTAAATGTAAAGATTTCAGCCACATCTGCCAGAAGAATTGTTCAGGATACAAAGAAAAACCCACAGGTAACCTCAGGAATACAGGCTGCTCTGGAAAAAGATGATGTGGTTGTTTCAAGGAGCACAGTACGATGATACTTGAACAAAAATGAGCTGCATGGTCAAGTTGCCAGAAAGAAGCCTTTACTGTGCCAATGCCACAAAAAAGCCTGGTTAAAATATGCCTGACAACACCTTGACATGCCTCACAACTTCTGGCACACTGTAATTTGGAGTGATGAGACCAAAATAGAGCTTTATGGTCACAACCATAAGCGTTATATATTGTGAAGCATGGTGGTGGCTCACTGATATTTTGGGGGTGTGTAAGCTCTAAAGGCATGGGGAATCTTGTGAAAATTGATGGCAAGATGAATGCAGCATATTATCAGAAAATACTGGCAGACAATTTGCATTCTTCTGCAAGAAAGCTGTGCATGGGACACTCTTGGACTTTCCAGCATGGCAATGACCATAAGCACAAGGCCAAGTTGACCCTCCAGTGGTTACAGCAGAAAAAGGTGAAGGTTCTGGAGTGGCCATCACAGTCTCCTGACCTTAATATCATCGAGCCACTCTGTGGAGATCTCAATTGTGCGGTTCAAGCAAGACGATCAAAGACTTTACATGACCTGGAGGTATTTTGCCAAGACGAATGGGCAGCTATACCACCTGCAAGAATTTGGGGCCTCATAGACAACTATTACAAAAGACTGCACGCTGTCATTGATGCTAAAGGGGGCAATACACAGTATTAAGAACTAGGGGTATGCAGACTTTTGAACAGAGGTCATTTCATTTTTTTCTTTGCTGTCATGTTTTGTTTTATGATTGTGCCATTCTGTCATAACCTACAGTTGAATATGAATCCCAGAAAAAATAAAAGAAATGTGTTTTGCCTGCTCACTCATGTTTTTTTTTTAAATGGTACATATATTACAGATTCTCCAAGGGTATGCAAACTTTTGAGCACAACTGTATTTATCTAGTTCTGTATATCCAACTATACAAATTTCCACATTTCTAAGTTCTTTTGGTCTTCACAATTCTCTGTATACTTAGCTCTGTTGTATATGTTAGCATTAGTTAATGCACTATGAACTAATATGAACTAACAATTGTATTGTTTTTATTAACTAGCATTAACACAGATTAATATGTGCTTTAAAAATATATGGTTCATTGTTAGTTCATGATAACTAACGTTAAAAAAATGGAAACTTCTTGTATAGTGTTACCATTTTACTATTAACCAAATTGTCCCAAAGTAATTTTTAGTAGAAATATGAAGAAGACATATGAAGTATGAAGTTGAGTTCCCCTCAGGTTCACTTAGGTGTCTTAGGAGTGTACCCACAGGTTTATTATCACATTATGTTCCATTAACATTTAAACATTTTTCAAATACTTTTTGTCTTTATTTTGAACACTATGTTTATTGTTTTATCATTTCAAGCATAACAAACTTCTTTTTGTGAAATGTTTTGCTTGAAATGTGTACTTGTGTTATTTTGTAAATAAATGCCTCTAAATATGTAGATGTATAACCTAATGCAATGACATTAATGCATTTTTGCAAGTGGCATAAAATAATATAGAATGATAGAGAAGGTTCACTTTGCTTCACTCTTGCTTACAATAGATACTGCCAACAGGCAGATTCATTATCAGCCAGTTCAATTCACCAGCACCCATTTGTATAAGTTATGAGTAAAGACAGAGTGAACCATGTCTATGATATCATGATATTTAAAATTCCAAACTTTAATTCTAATAAATAATTAATGACTGTTGGGGGTGAGACCTCATAGTTTTTAAATGTTTATATACTGTCAAAATGACCAAAATAGAGATATGTCTAATGAAGAAAATGTAGGTAGCACATGCCTTTGGTAATTCACTTGACAATCTCTATATTTCTATATTTTTCTCCATTAACCAACATCTTATGGAGTTTTGTGTTCCTTGCCACAGTTGCCTTCATCTTGCTCACAGGGGTTCTAAATACAATTATTTTTTAATTATTTAATTTTTATACACAATTTACAATCATATTTAATCAAACTACACAATGATCACTCTAAGACTTTATAGATATTACAGTTCCATTGTCTGTTAAAGCATGATTTCCTGTAAAGCTGCTTTGAAATGATGTGTGTTGTGAAAAGCGCTATCCAAAACAAATGACTTGACTATATAAATGTCATTTTTAAACAAGTAACTCCATTATTCTATATTAGGTTCTTTGAATGTGAATATTTTATTTCATTTAATTAGTATGCAATATATATATATTGACTAAGCGACAGGTTTTAGAGGACAAATGAAAGAATTTGCATGGAAAGATTTTCTGCATTTTGTTCCCCAATACTAAAGTCATGTTTAGTGACCTAGCAGCAACGTGCTGTTGAGTCATGTTTTCATTCTTAATCATCTTTCTGAGAAAGAAATGTCAGATGCAGGCTTCAGACAGCTTTTAGCCTTTGGGCCATGGCTACTAACAAAACAAATCAAACGACAGGAAGCAGATGCAGTGGCAAGAACAGAGGGTAAATGCCTTTCAGAGTTTTACTTTTAACTAGATTTTCTAAACTTAAAGTCCAGAAATATTTAATAAATGAGGTCAAACATCATATCATCTCACAAAATCTCTGGTTACCCCCTGAAATCATTCAAACTATGAAATGTAACACAGGCAAATGTGCTAGTGTCTTTTTAAGCTCTACACTTAGAAGGAATATTTCACTGTTTAACACTTAACACCCACATTATTCTCATACCTCATCAGATTTGCATTTCACCTCCAAATAATGCTGTCTTCAGTTTTTAATTGTGCATGATAAAAAAAAATGACAGTACCTAATTTCTATGCCGTTTCCTGGCCATGCTCTGAAAAATATAAAGCAATAAATGATAGAACTCTAAAGTTCACTGTTGTTTAAGACAAATATAAAATGTAAATTGATGCCATTGCCCTGCCCTGCGTTGAGAGACAGCAAATCCACATGATGTCTATATCTTTCCAGTATCTGCACATGTGATCTCTGTAGGTGGGGGTTTCTTTCATCTTTTCTAAAACTGTCCCCTGTTGGGAGACTTGAGCCTTTAAGCACTTTATTTTAAGATTTTTAAAAATGATTACACTCTAGGCACACAATTACTCTCAAATACAACTTAGTTTTTCAAAATGTTTAAAAGAAAATGAGCTAAATATGAGATCACAATATGAATCTGTATGCTCAGGCCTGCATGAATGCATAAACAATTCTTGCTGTAAGATCTAACATAGTCCGCATTGATCGTCTATGCTGTGCTCACTTTTAGGTGATGTTAGTTTGTGGCCCAAACAAATGTGACTGATGAATATTGCACTATATGTCTCAATGTGTGCATGGTTTTTAATAACTATTCAAATGTCAGTTTGACAAGACAGCAGCTTTTGATTGACAGTTGATCATTTTTCAGCACCACGGACAGCGTTCTGAGTTCTCTTTCCAGCTTCTTAAATATCTTTATTCACCTCTCTCGCAAAATAAACTCGCAAGTGCTAGAACAGTTCTAAATACATTCCTTGTGTTTATGACATGGTATATTTACATTCAAGTTATATAAAATGCAAGATATCATTGCTTGTCTATGCAGTAAGCCGAACAACACGATTACAGAGGAATGGCAGTTTTTGTACATTGCTCATATTGATCAACACATTTATGAGGGCTATACAAAATTTAATTCAATGGCAAGCACGTACCAAAACACACTTCGTGCAAAATATGCCCCTGAAAAAAAAAATTCGATTAGACTGTAACATACAATAAGTTCATTTGAACATCATTCTTTCCCAAAGCTATGCAGACATGAAATGGTCATGACTGTCCAACTTGCTTTTGAATATCACATATAGTTAATAAAAATAAATAATAAAAATAAAACAAATTCCATGTGGTCCCTGCTGCTACTTTTATTTTCGAAAGCAGATGGGCCTGGGTCGTTCACACCGAACGCGTTTCGTATCCGTCTGGCTCTTTTCCCAATTTTTTTTTTTTTTTTTCTATGTAAACACGCGCGAGACGGGCGTCTTTCACCCTCCTATACTGTAGAAGCCAGATAACTTTTAAAAACGCGTCTCGAGACACTTGTGTTGTGTTATATGCGCTGTATCAAGCTTTTTAGCGCAAGAACGCGTTCGGTATGAACGGCCCCTTAGTCTTCAGTACGAGCAATTTAAAGTGTATTAAATTAGAGAGGAAAAACAAGGAAGCCAGAGAATGTGGAGTACTTCCACCCGCCCATTAGATTCCCTCTCTCCAGTTTGAGATAGAGTCTGTCCTCGCGCTCAAGGTGCAGCAGAACTCCATTACTCGCTGCCTCGCGAGTGACATCTTGATCACCAGCAAAAGCAGATATTATTGGGTATTCATTGTGCATCAGATTGACCTAATGACATGGGGGGAACAAGATGTGATAACACGACTATATAGAAGCATTGTGTCAAATTTTCGCAATGAGAAAAAAAGTATAGTCTCCTCACCTGAATTGTCTGTCGGTTGTAGACCTTCACAACGTGAAAACTGAAGCTGTAAATACCTCTCCGCGGTGCTTGAAATACACTCGCCTTAAGATCGAAATGATTTCCAACGTTAACTAGTACCTGTAAAAGGGAAACCGTCATGTAGGCTAAGTTGGCAATTAAACGTTTATTTATTTATTTATTATTATTTATTTTTTTTACCGTACATTGTGGTGAGATCAGTGTCTCTGAAACAAATGTGAAAGAATAGCTCTAGGGACTGACCTGATCAAAGTAGATTGTCATTGATTTGTTACTCATCTCTGATGGTTCATGGTTAGTTCCTCTGACGGCTGAGAAAGCCACTTTAGCACCAGCAGCTCGGACAGATATTCCAAACGACGAAGTCACTCCTCCTTCGGCGGACGGGTTCGAGTCACACACAACTAAACATTTTCCTTCCAAAACAACAGGTTCTGTGTCATTATGTCCGAGGGAGTACGCAACGCCGCATCCCAAAAGAAGAGTGGAGGCCAGCACGGCCAAAGAGCCCGGTTCCCTGGCTCTCAACATTATAGACTGTGGAAGACCTCTAAGCAAAAATTACTAACGACCAGCCTTAGGAGATCAGTATCAGAAAGACTACAGTACAAAGACTACAGTACCTCTCTCTCTCTCTCTCTCTCTCTCCCTCCCTCTCTCTCTCTCTCCCTCTCTCTCTCTCTCCCTCTCCTCCACACACACACACTGCGCGCAAGCCCTATTTGAATACGCCCCGAATTTTCACCGTGTGCTTTCTAGCCGGTGAAGATTCCATTGCGCAATAATCTCCAATCAATCAATAAACGTTAAAAATTTGACGTAGCTATCACTCCCAGATACTTTAATCTGCACTTAAATAATTAGCATAACATTATTAGAACACAGATACACAAACAGAAAAAAGCAAAAATTGAGGCTGCATGTAACTAATGAGGCACTTACAATGGAAGTGAATGGGGCCAACCTTTGGAGGGTTTAAAATTCTCTCATCATTTACTCACCCTCATGCCACCCCAGATGTGTATGACTTTCTTTCTTCTGCAGGAAAAACTAGAAATTGAGATTTTTAGAAGAATATCTCACTGTTGGTCCACACAAGTGAACGGTGACCAGAACTTTGAAACTCCAACAAGCACATAAAGGCAGTATAAACGTAATCCAAAATAATCCAGAGGTTTACTCCATGTCTTCAGAAGCATGATAGGTGTGGGTGAGAAACAGATCAAAATATAAGTCTTTTTTAAAAAAAAAAAAAATAATAATAATCTTAACTTTCACTTTCACTTTTAGAATGTGGATGAATTTGAAGTGAAAGTAAAAGTGGAGATTTATGGCAGAAAATGACTTAAATATTGATCTGCTTCTCTCCCACACCTATCATATCATTTTTGAAGATTTGGATTTAACAACTGGAGTCGTATGGATTACTTTTATGTGGTCTTTATGTGATTTCTGGAGCTTCAAAGTTCTGGCCACCATTCACTTGCATTGTACACTCAGGTTTGCAGGTTGTTCAAGTAATTAAAATGAACTAAAGCAACACAATTCTAGAACATTTTGTCTTAAATTCATTATGCTAAAGTCAATTAAATTTGTAAAATTTAAGTTTACTTAATCCATTTGAGTAACATGAATATTTTTTGGTATTTCGATTTTTCCCAGGGTATTTCGATTTCCCAGTATGCTTCGCAGGGGACAATTGGACTACAAATCCCACAACCCACATATCTGGTCTGATTACACACACACCTGTTCCCCATTTCAAGGACTATTTAAGCACTGAGCAGTATCCATGAGAAGTCTTGTTTTGCCACAGCTACATTACTGAGTGTTTGCCCACTGTCTACTGCCTGCTTTCTGACCCTGGTTTGTTTATCGGGATATTGTTGTTACCTGCCTAACCTGACCTTTTGCCTGTTACTGACCACGATTATTGCCCTGTCTTCATTGCTGTTGCTGTTCCTGGTATTTCAAACCACACCTGTTTTCACTCTGATAATTCTGTTGTCTAATAAACCGCACATGGATCTTCATTCCAGTTCTTCCGAGTTATTGTTACAAAGACACAAATGCTGTCGATTGTGCTTATCTTGTACTGAATCCGGAATATTCCTTTAAGTCTAATCAGTGGAAAAACTGTGTTAATTTGTGCATTGAATGAATAATACTCCCAACAAAATCCAAAGTGTAATGCACTAGACTGTAGATCTAATGTAGCCTACTGTAATGTAACTGAATTAACAGTTACACTGCTTTATTTATTTGGAAAAGCAGCTAACATGTCTGTTTAGCATTTATTGATGTCAAAATGAAATGTAACTGGTCAATGGCTTTCCACTGGTGACATTCTATTGTTTGGGGTTGAGGTGTCTCAGCAAAGAATATGATGTGCTATTGCTCCATCCAGTGGTTGTGACGTGATATTAAGCATTCTGTCAAAAAACAAAACGGGAGGAAGATTTAAGAATAATTAAAACAATACCATATATTTTTTTTTATTTTTATTTTTAAATCCATTATTTACTCACTGCAGGGGCGGACTGGGACAAAAAAGTGGCCCTGGACTTTCTGGCCCAGAGCGGCCCACCAAACCCGGCCAGCAACACACCGGCTAACTGATTTAATTTTCTGGCTCAATTTAAAATTTTTGTGTTAAAAGAAGACATTTCTATTGACTGCTAGTCATGACAATGGGCCCCACAGTGCAAAAATTGTCATAACTTTAAAACATGTAAAACCACTGTAAATGTGATGAGTGGATTTTTTTTTTAGAGAAAGCACTAAAATAAGCACTTTATAGCTCAGACAAATAACATGTCCGAAAACTCTTTTCCCAACATACAGATGTTAGGTAGTGTGTATTTTAGGTGCTGTGACATGTCAGCATTTCTTCAAAGTTTTAAAGATCTTAATCACCTTTCAACTTTTTTCTAGAAGTGCAAATAAACTATTGTCTTAGTTAATATGAGGTTGTGGTATATATATATATATATATATATATATATATATATATACACACACACACACACACACACGCACACACACGATCATAAAATGTTGTTTAAAATAGTTAGACGAAGAAAGTGTCACACAGCAGGACACTGATGACAATGCTTAAAATGTAATGTAAATTACTCACATAAATGTGTAAATGTTTATTTAAAAAAAAAATCAATGAAAACAAATTTGGCCAGAAAATGTACATATATAAATATATGTAAAACAAAATAAACCTACCTCTTAAAGTGTAGAATTTTGCAGGTATTTTGCAGATTAATTGCTCATATTTTCACTGTATGTGAGTTTGTTGCGTCTTTATCTCTGCAGTGTTTTAATTCCTTCCCCAGATTATTCTTGAGAAAAAGTGAAAAGCCCTATGCTTTGATAAGCACTGTTTCTGCTGTCCTTTAAACAATGTAAGCCTCAAAGACTCAATTAGCCACAAAGTAATATTTTTCATGACTTATTTTCAACATTTTTATCAGGCGTGAGCATTATTCAGCAAGCCACACTTCAGCTCTCTGCGGTATGAATAAATTATGCAAATGACTATTTACTGGTCATAGCTTTACTGTTTGCAGATTTTATCCACCCTTTTCCTGGGGGTCTTACAGGGGAAACAAATGTGGGTGGGACTTCCGCTGGAAGTCATTCTATAGCATTCCCTAGCTCTGGCTGCAATCATTTTAGACTCTGTTTACAGCTGGTAATAAGACGAGTTTCGGATGATCCGATCACAAAATGGTCATTGCTAAATATATTCGTAAACGGGTTGCAAAGTGTTTTGTGATTGGATAACAAAAACACATACAGAGGTAGTCAAAAACCACATCGCATTTGAGGTTTAAAATGCCGTCCTGCTGCATCCCGGATGTCAGCGAAGCACCACCTCTCACCAATCAAACACCCACCAAACAAAAGTTTAAACTTACTTGTAGATTTAAAAGGAAATAACCATCCAATCAGAAAAATTGAAAAAGCAATTACATACCCAAGGATGAGAACTTCACGGCTCTTCCTCAGTGTGTCTGTCTGATTGGAACATGCAGGGTGACATGATAACAAGTACACACATCTGAAGCTGAACTAACACAGGTACTACACTGAAACAATCGATAATTTTGCTTGAAATGTTGCGTTTGTGCTTAGATTAAATCTCAACTGCATCTGGGAGAAACAGCGTGCCGGTTTTGTTCGCGCTTTGTTTTTCTGACTTTTTGCAGTTTATTATCATTCAGTAACACACTGATATAGTGATTGATATATGTCGTCACGAGATCAGACACACTTTCCTCAAAATTCCAACACTGCAATGAAAGAATGAATGGATGTATGCCGCAACAACAGCTGTGTTTACTTGACAACAGAAGTAACGCCCATATTTTTCGCTAAGCATCATGGGATTTTAGGAAAAAGGTGGATATATGCTGCTGTTATTGTATTTGTTCTAACTTGCAGTTATTTGTCATTTTGTGATTATTCAGAGCTCATCTTATACTTAATATGTTGTCTTTGGTTGTCACCATTATTGTGATTTATAGATATGTCAAATAATGTCAAATAATGCAGTCCATGCTAGGTACGGAGTTATTGCATATGTGTGGAAATGTACTACGATGTGTAAGTACTTTCAAAATAAAAGTAATTTCAGTTCTTCGAATTAAAAGCCATTGTATTGGCTTTACCTTGCATAATATTTTGAATGTTCACTCTGTAAGGGTCCACGCGGGCATGTTGGAGCCCAGGGCGGCTATCTATATCGCCTGTAGAACCTAGGATGGGCCGGTACTTGTTCAGCAATGAGTCCGCCCAAATTACCC
Organism: Myxocyprinus asiaticus; assembly: GCF_019703515.2. Lineage (NCBI taxonomy): Eukaryota > Metazoa > Chordata > Actinopteri > Cypriniformes > Catostomidae > Myxocyprinus > Myxocyprinus asiaticus. The sequence continues at coordinate 31,991,043 of NC_059349.1, forward strand.
AGCGGCCCACCGGGAAAACACCTGGTGCTTCCGACGGCCAGTCCGCCCCGACCCACTGTCATGTTGTTCCAACCCTGTATGGCTGAAAACATTCTGAATTATGTAAAAATGCACATGTTGCAGAATATCAAAGAAATGTAGTATGGTTAATGAAATTGACAATACCAGGGTCAGAAATTAACCTTTTTATGATGGGGCAATATTTGCCCCCACAATCTGATTCTTAGTGGCATTTTTGATCAATATAGAGGCATTAAAAAACTGTATTTCATCCTTTTATGTAAAATACTTTATCAATTTATATAATTCCAAATTAATTCCATAAGGCTGTTACCTAGAAATGTAAATTAGCATTATGTTTTGTGCCCCCATTAATTTCTGACCCTGGACAATACGTTATTACATTTCTGCATGCAGCTACACTTGCATAAAATTCTGTACACTTGCGTTGTTGTCAATCTCGTCCTTGAACCTAAATAACGTGTATTGGTAATAGACTAAATTATAAAAAGTGTAACAGTTTGCACAGATTTGTAGAACTATGCTGCAAGTTGTTCAGAATAGTCAGATGACACTTTGGCATTTAATTTCAATTGATACATGACTCGTATGATCTGGCAGGGACTAAAAACGAAATATTTTTCATTTCGTTTCATCCTGAGCAGAAACTGTTTTTTTGTTTTTGTTTTTTTTTCTCTCATTCATGCTTCCTTTCCAGTTGGTAACCGGTTAGAACAAAATAAAAGAACGGTTAATAACTTTCTTTTTAAAATGACAGTACTCTGTGCTAAGGGTGGGTGATACATATGCAGTGTTGCCTGATCTCGCAAGAAAAAACAAGCTCAAAATAAGCAAAAAATTTATATTTTTCCCCCATGTGGGGGAATTAACAGCATAGAAATTATAAAAAGCAATTTATACAGTAGCCTATATAAAATAACCTGAATCTCTCTTTCCTGCATACACGCACACACTGTGTGGGCACATTTGGACTAAAAGTCTCTTATGCAAATTATTTTACTTTAATTATTTTTTATTTTTTTATTTTAATGATTTGTTGTAGTTGCAGATCTGCTTCACCTTCAAAACCCAATAGCATCACATCTGTATCAGTGCACCATAGCTAACAAAAATTCAGTTATGACTTGGAAACAACTGAGAAATATACTTTTTACCTCAATATTTTTCCGTGCATCTGGATTAATTGGGCATGTACAGGTGCATCTCAATAAATTAGAATGTCGTGGAAAAGTTCATTTATTTCAGTAATTCAACTCAAATTGTGAAACTCGTGTATTAAATAAATTCAATGCACAGACTGAAGTAGTTTAAGTCTTTGGTTCTTTTAATTGTGATGATTTTGGCTCACATTTAACAAAAACCCACCAATTTACTATCTCAAAAAATTAGAATACATCATAAGACCAATAAAAAAAACATTTTTAGTGAATTGTTGGCCTTCTGGAAAGTATGTTCATTTACTGTATATGTACTCAATACTTGGTAGGGGCTCCTTTTGCTTTAATTACTGCCTCAATTCGGCATGACATGGAGGTGATCAGTTTGTGGCACTGCTGAGGTGGTATGGAAGCCCAGGTTTCTTTGACAGTGGCCTTCAGCTCATCTGCATTTTTTGGTCTCTTGATTCTCATTTTCCTCTTGACAATACCCCATAGATTCTCTATGGGGTTCAGGTTTGGTGAGTTTGCTGGCCAGTCAAGCACACCAACACCATGATCATTTAACCAACTTTTGGTGCTTTTGGCAGTGTGGGCAGGTGCCAAATCCTGCTGGAAAATGAAATCAGCATCTTTAAAAAGCTGGTCAGCAGAAGGAAGCATGAAGTGCTCCAAAATTTCTTGGTAAACGGGTGCAGTGACTTTGGTTTTCAAAAAACACAATGGACCAACACCAGCAGATGACATTGCACCCCAAATCATCACAGACTGTGGAAACTTAACACTGGACTTCAAGCAACTTGGGCTATGAGCTTCTCCACCCTTCCTCCAGACTCTAGGACCTTGGTTTCCAAATGAAATACAAAACTTGCTCTCATCTGAAAAGAGGACTTTGGACCACTGGGCAACAGTCCAGTTTTTCCTTCTCCTTAGCCCAGGTAAGATGCCTCTGATGTTGTCTGTGGTTCAGGAGTGGCTTAACAAGAGGAATACGACAACTGTAGTCAAATTCCTTGACATGTCTGTGTGTGGTTGATGCCTTGACACCAGCCTCAGTCCATTCCTTGTGAAGTTCACCCAAATTCTTGAATTGATTTTGCTTGACAATCCTCATAAGGCTGCGGTTCTCTCGGTTGGTTGTGCATCTTTTTCTTCCACACTTTTTCCTTCCACTCAACTTTCTGTTAACATGCTTGAATACAGCACTCTGTGAACAGCCAGCTTCTTTGGCAATGAATGTTTGTGGCTTACCCTCCTTGTGAAGGGTGTCAATGATTGTCTTCTGGACAACTGTCAGATCAGCAGTCTTCCCCATGATTGTGTAGCCTAGTGAACCAAACTGAGAGACCATTTTGAAGGCTCAGGAAACCTTTACAGGTGTTTTGAGTTGATTAGCTGATTGGCATGTCACCATATTCTAATTTTTTGAGATAGTGAATTGGTGGGTTTTTGTTAAATGTGAGCCAAAATCATCACAATTAAAAGAACCAAAGACTTAAACTACGTCAGTCTGTGTGCATTGAATTTATTTAATACACAAGTTTCACAATTTGAGTTGAATTACTGAAATAAATGAACTTTTCCACGACATTCTAATTTATTGAGATGCACCTGTATATGTAGTTATTATATATAGTTGCCAAAAAGGTCTTAAGCATGTCTTGGAAGGCTACATCTTTAAGGCAAAGACCTGTGTGATGCAGCAGTTTCCTTCAGAATCAAAGCACATGCTTATCTTCTACTAAACGAGTGAAGCCTGTTTGGGCAACAAGAAGTGGTGTTATTCTGAAAATGTATTGTAATAAACCAATTAGTCTTTGGTTTCCATGAAAAAAAAAAAAAATTATCGGAACAAAATTAACCGGTTATTAACCGGTTACCAGCATTTAAAAATAAAATTTTATACACCGGAACTATTAAAAGGGACTTTGTTCTTGTTTTCGGTTTTCGTTTTCATTCCTTGAACTGTTTTCTGTCCTTGGTTATAGGACAGTGCCCTCATTGGATCAATGTCCTGCTCCCAACTTTTTTAGCTCACTGCAGCATGTTCTCTTGCAGAATTTCCCTGTTTTTGTTTTGTTTTTTCCATTTTTCTTCCTTGTATATTAACAAGATGCTGATGAAAAGCAGCCCCATAGAGAATGTCTGTAAAGCAGAATACACCTGGGATCATATTAGTGTCTTATTTTTTGCTTTTTTCCTCCCAATTTCTCTGCATCTTGTTTCTAGTTTAAACACTGTATTGTTATTAGGTGCATCTAATGTGCTGCAATACAGTGAAAAGCTCAACAAAACATGGAAAAGGAACATTTTCTCCAGTTGCTACAGAACAAGTGGCAAATAAAAATCCATGTCTGTTCTAGTATCATAAACAGGAGGGAAACAATGAAGTAGGTATGCCCAATGACTAACTTTTAAACTTAGATTAACAGGATGCATGTTGTCAGACCATAAAGCTAATGACAAACACTTAAGAAAACAGTGCATGATAGTCACACATTTTTATTGTAGTTATGTTAAGTCAAACTAGCCTACACTGCTTAAGCATTAAACAAACTTCATCTACGGCATGGTATTACATTTAACGAATATTCACTATGATGGCTGACCAAATATGAGAGAAGAGATCCTCTAATCCACTCTTCGTTTCTGCAGGTCTTCAATTCGCTGAGGCGGATTACGCAGCTGAGTCAACCTGTTCAGTCAATCTACTCTGCAACTAGCAACGTTAGTTTGGGGACTCGCTGCAACAATCGTTTAAATGAACCTCACCAGATCTTCCTCTAACAGCCTCTTTAGCAGTCAAGATGGACTCTTGTTTAGATAGCAGTTACATATTCTCTCAAATTAATTGATCTCTTCACCACTCCAATCCGCATTTCATGGAATTCAAACTTGAAACCCTTGTGGAGAATCATGGTGCCGCGGGTGAAACTGCTTATTGGTGAGAAAATATCGTATTTTAGAAACCTAATGGGAATAATACATACTTGATTTACCTTAAAGTGTAAGGCTTTTATATCCTTCATGTTTATGCTTTGGCAGTGTTTTCAGGTTAAGATAAGTGTGTTAGTGACAATTACCTACTGTAAGCAGAAAAGGATAGCCTACAAATCAAATATATCGCTAAACCCTCAAGTGAAAGTTAGGCAGTACATTTGTAAACATGGCGGTGATAGAGTTGCAGTGCAAAAATTGTGTAGTCAACCTATTGTTTTTGATAAACAAGTGAATGCTTTTTCACTCTTTATTTATTTACACTTCAGTTCACATTGTATCCATAATGTCATAATTGGGGAACACTTCGCACTAATACTCTATATCTTTCATGAAGTAACAAAGAATAATGACTTTTCAAAGCATTTATTAACTTAGTGTTAATTGATCAAAATACTATAATTTGTTGTTTATGGAAGTTCATATTGCATTAACTAATGTCAACATGTACAACTTTTATACACATGTTGATTAATGATATTAAAGTGTTGTTCACTTTTATAACTGTGTCTATCCCCAGGGTTGGGAGGGTTACTTTTGAAATGTATTCCACTACAGATTACAGAATATATGCCGTAAAATGTCATTTGTAACATATTCCTTTAGATTACTCAAGGTCAGTAACTTATTCTAAATACTTTGGATTACTTCTTCAGCACTGGTAGATTTTTTCACTTGTTTTGACTATAAAAACTCTGCCAGTACAGTAAGACAAAATACACATTAAAAATACATTCTCTGAAAAACATAAATATCTTATGCAGTGTTGTTTCTAAAACAAGAAATCAAATTGATCTTGTTTTAAGGATTTTTAGATATTTTTACAGGAAAACAATACAAAAAATTATCATCAAGAATAAGATTTTTGCCCTAATATTAAAGGTCTTACTAGAAAGAGAAATTATGATCCAACATGAATTTTCTTGATAAAAAAAATATGGTATCGTGCATGTAAAATGGCTAGAAATAACATTTTATCTTCGCATAAAGCTGACAATTTACACAAGGTTTATTTCTATTTCTTCTGCCCCAAACTTACTTCAAACTTACTTCTCTGTCTGCTCGTATGAATGTAACACATCATAAGAAAGTGTTTCACCGCTGTTCAAACGCTCTTTGGATCGCACAATTTATATGTATAAAGGTTTTCCATCTGAAAGGACTAAATATTAAATTAAACAAATGACAAAATGCAAAGTAATCTCTTCAGTTATCAAAATACTTTTTGAATGTAACTGTATTCTAATTACCAATGATTTAAATTATAACTGTAGTGGAATACAGTTACTTATATTTTGTATTTTAAATACGTAATCCCATTACATGTATTCATTACTCCCAAACCCTGTCTATCCCTGGGATGGGAATGGTTGCAAAGGTACATCATTTCCTAATTGAATAGACCACTCTTAAATACACTGAAATAATAAAAAAAAATTCTTAACAACTTTCCCTTTGTTAAGGGTTTATATAAAGGAATTCGATAATGACTAGTAAGTAATTTTCAAATGCATTTATAAGTAATTTATATGCAAGTATCACAAGTGTTGAAATTGAGAAAACACCAAAAGCGTATGTTGGGTACAAATTTAACATGATGCATTAATTCAAGGCATAACTTCCCTATTCATTTTAAAAGTTGTTTCAAGTCTTATCAATCTTGGATTTTCTGGAGCACCAACAGCACCACCCAAGAGAGCTACAGGTAATTATATCTCCTCTTAAGTGGGCAAGAAGAGCATTGTGATAGTGTAATCTATATAGTGACCTCATAGTGATCTTCCTGTCTGTTTTCTGATGAAGTAATGCTGTATCTCTGGCACTTGAACTTCAGTTAAAAACAACTCAGGTGTAACCCCAGCGGGGCTGTGCGGTACCTGGGTCAAGGAACATGATGGAGGGCTTTTCACGTCTCCTAACTATCCTGAGAAATATCCTCCCGACCGAGAATGCATATACATAATTGAAGGTTAGCGAACTAAATTTTTGTCCATTGTTAATCAGTTTACATTTGCATATCTAACTAGAGGTGTTTGTGCATTTATTTGTGTCATAGCATCTCCGAGGCAATGCATCGACCTGTATTTTGATGAAAAGTATGCTATTGAGCCCTCGTGGGAGTGTAAGTTTGATCACATTGAAGTTAGGGATGGCCCCTTCAGCTTTTCTCCTATCATTGGCCGGTACTGTGGACAAAAGAGCCCGACCTATGTGAGGTCCAGTGGACGATACCTTTGGATAAAATTTGTAGCAGATGGTGAATTAGAGGCCACTGGATTTTCAGCTCGGTACAATTTCACCCAAGGTAAGGATTCTAATTTTATCAATAAACACATTACACTTACATATTTACAATGAATTCATTAGACGTCATTGCCATGTCTGCGATTCAGTGTTGTGACAAATTTTTTGGTTCTAAAAGTATATCATACATAGATCACTGTGCAGTTTCAGTCATTCCATTCATTTGTCTGCATCCACCAAGTATCAAAAAGTATACACCGTTTTATTTTTAGTTTCGTGCTGGGGATTTATTCTTAGTAAAATCCTCAGAACTCTATCCACATTTTGCTAAATGCCATGTTCTGTGCTCAGGTCAAATGGCCCTGCATTTGTAGTGCAAGCACACATGCTGCAGCTGAGTGGGGGAGATTTGTGATGTCTCTGATCCCAGTTAATGAAAGCTTGTCTTCAGAGGAGCACACTCTGTCTGCTCCATGTCCCGAGCTCTGTCCTCCTGCTTCAGCTTCACCAAATCTTATTGGGATTCAATGGAATGGCCAAAATAATTGCCAATGGTTGCAAAAAAGACGAAAGTCTTTAGTCACAATGTTATCGAATTCCTATTTCATCCAATTAATGTGAAAATGAAAAAGGAAATGAGTGTTGTCTGATCACTTGACTGAGGTTTGAGACAGGTGTGATGCCCATCTTGACTAAAGATGGCTGGAGTCCATGATTACGTGATGTTAGGGTAAACCTAAATTCTGATTACACCAGCCTTTACCACAGCTGCCTAATAAACACTGAGCAGGAATGCTAATCTCCTCTCAGCTCTAAATCCACTCAGTAGCGAAGGCATCCAGCATCACTACCATCCATGCATCACTACTAAAACTATGAGCACTGCATACTGCTGAAACCAAAACAGATTTTTAATTTACATTTATTTACTTGCCCTATACACTAACTGAGTACTTTATTAGGAACACTATGGTCCAAATAAAGTGCCCGACGTGGCCTTCTGCTGTTGTAACCCATCTGCCTCAAGTTTCAACGTGTTGTGCATTCTGAGATGCTATTCTGCTCACTACAATTGTACAGAGTGGTTATCAGAGTTACCGTAGCCTTTCTGTCAGCTCGAACCAGTCTGGCCATTCTCTGTTGACCTCTCTCATCAACAAGGCATTTCCTTCCGCAGAACTGCCGCTCACTGGATGTTTTTTGTTTTTGGCACCATTCTGAGTAAACTCTAGAGGCTGTTGTGTGTGAAAATCCCAGGAGATCAGCAGTTACAGAAATACTCAAACCAGCCCGTCTGGCACCAACAATCATGCCATGGTCTAAATCACTGAGATCACATTTTTTGAAGCTACTTCAGTAAAACTGAAATCTGCATGATTTTATGCATTTCACTGCTGCCACACGATTGGCTGATTAGATAATCAATGAATAAGTAGGTGTACAGGTGTTCCTAATAAAGTGTTAAGTGAGTGTATATTTCTAAACAAAATCTTTAACTTGAACCTCAAAAACCGAAAACTCGTGTTCATTGCATTACAATGAATGCTTCAGAGATTAAATATCTGTCTGAAATATTGTAAAATCTTTTGCACATCATAAATCCAATTAATCAGAGATCTACATACATACATGTTGTTATATCAGGGTAGAGAATATCTAAGCCAAACTGCACCAGAGGTAAGAAAACACGAGAGGATTACTAAGAATCCCTGACTGATTTTAGATTGAACCCTTAAAGGGCTCTGACATGTCCTAGAGAAAATTTGGGAAATTATAGATTAGAACTAGATAGATAGATAATCTGGCAATAGCCTACCAACTGTTTAAAATCAAAATACGATGCAAAATTTTAGGAAATACAAACAGGCTCCTGTAAACACACCTTAAAGTCCCACAATTTATTACTTTGCATCCTGTCGCACTGGACAGCCTAATCTATGTAAGGCTGGTACAGGGATTATTAATCCACGCACAATCATGACTTAAGCTTTGGGACATCATTCTTGTTCCCTAATCCTGTGTGGTTCAGATATTATTTAAAAGAAAATAAATGGTTGTTCTGGGACATTGGCAGAAGTTCTTCAAGGTCAGGGAGAAAAGTCAACCATGTGTTTGTTTTATCAGTGCTTGTTTTTTAAATCATCACAGAAATAAAATGCAATTTGCTTTTGAAATATTTCATATGTTCTCAGAAAAAGATGACGCAGTGTAAAGCTGACCCTTTTGATATTCAGAATCATATTTTATGTAAAGCATTACTGGGTTACTGTATATCAGTAGTTCTCAACTGGTTTTACTCTGAACATTAAGAGGCGACCCAACACTGTTCCAAAATTGTTTATCGTACAAAAGTAAACAAAAATGTCCTTAATATCAAACACTGAAATTTCTTACCATGAGTATAAGCCCAAAAATATGCAAATATGAGAATTTGCAAGTGAACCTGTATGTAATGTAGTCTGGGCTTCATTTTTTATTACCTAGCAAAGTTGAGTTTTTCAGAGAATGACAGCAGCATGTTATGCAACCTGTCCATTGACATATGCCTAATTTGGCCAGCTTCTACCAAGTGACAGATGAATGTGTGCCAAAAATACCATAGAGTTTGATAGGACGCACAGCCTTTGACGTCAACAGCAGAAGATATTTTAAAAGTGGATACGCCTGTCTATTTTGCCATCCTTACAATAGTTATATAGTTGGATTTTATTATTTACATTTAGTATTGTTGTTGTTTTTCACATGCTGTCATATATGACCTATTTTTGGGTTATATGACCTTGTAAGCTTGTAAATGAAACAGATTAAGACACATAGATCCTTAATCACTCACTCTCCTCTGTTTATCTTGCAGATCCTGAATTCAAAGACCTCAAAGCTCCACCAACTCTTCCAAGTGAGCGAAGTGTTATTTAATTACCTACAGATACCTACCAATCAAATCCAGTACACAATGACGATTACTGTTCTGTGTTTTCTTGGTGCAGTTTGTGAGTTTGATATGAGTGGGCCAGAGGGATTTGTGGAGTCTGTAATGGTTGCGAAGGAGGGAAAGGCGCTGCAGTCAGAGGCTGTAGACTGCTGGTGGTACATAAGGGCTCCGCCTGGCTTTAAGGTAAACTTTATTCAGAAGATACCTGCTGTTGGTTATGCCATTCTTTTTCTAGGTGACATGTAAATTCTGCACTACTAAGAGCACCAAAAGGAATTACAAACATCATGATTGTTTCCAAAAAGGTTTCCCAAACACTACTACCACCCCTTTCGCCCTGCCTCCCATTTTCCAATGTTCAAAAACAGGTAGTCCCACACAAAACTCTCGCAGAAGTCCGAAACTGACATGTCGAATAACTTATAGTTGGAATAGTTTACACAAAAATGAAAAATTGGTCATCATTTACTCACCCTTGTGTCATTCCGAACCAGTATAACTTTCTTTCTTCTATGGAACACAAAAAGAGATGTTAGGCAGAATGACTCAGTCACCATTCACTTTCATTGTATGGAAGAAAGATGCAATGAAAGTGAATGGCGACTGAGACTGATATCTCCTTTTGTTTATTACACGTACCGCGCCAGTTCCGAGGTGAAATGTGCACTGTTGGGCACTAACAGTGAGTTAAATTTTCTCCCAAACAGGTTTTTAATGTTAATGAGTTTAAACAAACATAACCTACCTCCCAACCCTAAATTTGAACCTAAACCTAACTGAAAGTGTCATAAAAAGCAAACGTGACATGAAAAATAGATGAGGTTTTGAAAGTTAATGCTCTGTCCAGTTTTAAATCAACAAAACCGAACTCCCTATAGGCCTTAAACCTAAACCCTTTCAGCTCATGTGTCGACTTGCATGCTCTACAAGATTCGTACCTTGGTCCTTTGCATTAAAAAAGCAATGTGAAATCTAATTGTTTGTGGTTGAACAACCTTATACACTCACTGAGCACTTTATTAGGAACACTATGGTCCTAATAAAGTTCCTGACTTGGTCTTCTGCTTTTGTAGCCCATTCACCTCAAGGTTCAACGTGTTGTGCATTCTGAGATGCTATTCTGCTCACTGCAATTGTAATGAGTTGTTATCAATTGTAAAGAGTGGTTACCATAGTCTTTCTGTCAGCTCTGGACATTCTCCGTTGACCTCTCTCTTCAACAAGGCATTTCCATCTAGAGAAAAGTTTTTTTGTTTTTGGCACCATTCGGAGTAAACTCTAGAGACTGTTGTGTGTGAAAAATCCCAGGAGATCAGCAGTTACAGAAATACTCAAACCAGCCCATCTGCCACCAATTATGCCACGGTCAAAATCACTGATATAACATTAGTTACACCATTCTGATGGTTGATGTGAACATTAACTGAAGCTCCTGACCCGTATCTGCATGATTTTATGCATTGCAGTGCTGCCGCTCAATTGGCTGATTAAATAATCGCATGAATAAGTAGGTGTACAGGTCTTCCTAATAAAGTTCTCAGTGAGTGTAAATGTAGTTATGTAAAGCAAACTTTAAAATGTAATGTCTTACAAGTCATGCACTAAAGTAAATATGTTTAGATGCCCTAAAATAGCATTGTGTGAGGAAAAGGTCAAAAAGTAAGAGTTTATGAACTGATAATCTGCCCTTTAACTCATGATTAGTGTGAAAGGGAATAAAAGTCATTGTTGTTGATGTTTCATCAGGAAAGTGCCACGATTGGTACAACGAGCTGTGTAAAAATCAGTTTGCAGAAATGTAGGTATAGTAACATGATTCTATGAGTCCAGTTTGGAATTACCTAGAGTAGTTGTCTCTGCACATTAAAGATTTTAACATTGAAAAAAAAACAAACAAAAAAAACTTTTAAGTGAAATTAAAATTAATAAAAATGTTTGTAATAATTCCCATACTATTTCATTCTTTCACCGCTCTGTGCACTATACTGTGCGTCACTTTGTTGAGATGTTGGACGAAGCACTCATGTGGATGTTCAAATCTGGCCTGTGATGTACCTAGAATCTAGATCCCATTCCCCCTTTCTCTCCCCAATAATATACAGTAATAATGTTAATATACAGTACTGTGCAAAAGTTTTAGGCACTTAAGATGTTTCACAAAAACATTTGTCTTAAGATGGTTATTTTTATCTTCAGCTTTAGTGTGTCAATAGGATAAATACACTTTAGACTCCCAAACATTACTTCTGCAAACAGGGCATTGCCCCCACAGAGCCCCCCACTGAACATCGGGTCAGTCTGGGATTACATGAAGAGACAGAAGCAATTGAGACTAAATAGATAGAAGAACTGTGGCAAATTCTCCAAGAAGCTTGGAACATCCTATCTGCTAACAAACAAGAAAAACTGTGTCCAGGTGTACCTAGGAGAATTGGGGCTGTTTTAAAGGCAAAGGTGGCCACACCAAATATTGATTTAGCTTTTTTATGTTTACTGGACTTTGTATGATGTTAATTGATAAATTAAAACTACTTATGGCATTATTTTTGAAGACATCCTCACTATGCAACATTTTCCACAAGTGCCTAAAACTTTTGCACAGTGCTGTAATTATGGCTCTACTTGCCACAGATCTACTTGCGTTTCCTGGATTATGAGATGCAGAACTCAAATGAGTGCAAGCGGAACTTTGTGGCAGTGTATGATGGGAGCAGCTCGGTGGAGCACCTGAAGAATAAATTCTGCAGCACAGTGGCCAACGACGTGATGCTGGTGACTTCATTAGGTGTAATTCGCATGTGGGCTGATGAGACCAGTCGAAGGAGCCGATTCCGCATCCTCTTCACCACCTTCCAAGAGCGTGAGTCATTCAACCATTTTTTTCCCCCCGTCTTGACACATTTCAGTAGCACATAGAGCCTGCTTACAGTATAGTATTACAGTCATCCTTAGTGCCTCACTTAGTCACTTTGGTATTTTAAACCAAGTGGTCTGGAAGCATCTCATTTTGTAGCATTGTGTGTGTTCTTTTATAATTATTATCATTTCGCTCTGTTCTGCAGCTCCATGTTTAGGAGACACGTTCTTCTGTCATAGCAACATGTGCATCAACCACACACTGGTGTGCAATGGAATTCAAAACTGCGTCTATCCCTGGGATGAGAATGGTTGTAAAGGTACATAATTTCCTGACTGTATAGAATACTCTAAAATACAATTTAAATAAAAATGTTGCAAAAAAATTGGTAACAGTTTACATCAATGTCCCCTTTGTTAAGGGTTTATAAAGGTATTCATCAATGACTAATAAGTCATTTACAAATGCATTTATAAATAATGTATGTGCCGTTATAGCAACATGCATAAAAAGGCCAACTTTTATCCAATACTTGCCGAAAAGGGAGCATTTAAATTACATGTTATAAATGCTTAATTAATACATTTATATTAAAGAAGTCATGAAATGCTGTTTTTTTTATAGTTTCATTATCTTCCCTGTGGTCCAATGATAATGTTAGTAAAGTTTTTTTTTTTTCACCAAAACAGTCATAATTTAGTAATATATGATCATTTTCCACTCTGTTTTTGGCCCTCTGTCTGAAATGCTCGATTTTAGCCGAAGCGCCTCCTTAAAACTTCAACATAAACACCCACTGTTATGATTGGCTAACATCAGCCATTTTTGAAACTCATTCAGAAGAGAATGAACAAGCACCAAAACATTATACATTTCACGATTTACATATAATGCACATCCAACACATTGCATCAGAATATATCAAACTGTTCGTCTGAAGCACAACTGTTAACACTCACACCCTGTCTACACTGGATGCGAGAGTCACATCTAAAGCAATAGAAGAACCCATTATAATCAATGATGCTGTCTACCATGGAAGCATCCTTTGCGGCACGTCACGGCAACAGTAAACAGGTGTCCCATTCCATTTTGTGTTGGCGCTACTACAGCCGTTCCCAACAACACAAAGAAACATTTTATGTTAACGAGCCCGGTGTAGACAGCCTCAAGCCATTGTGTTACGTCGCATCAACGGACACGCCCGGTGTCAACAACCATGACATTTGAAATATTAATGAATGGAACTGTTTACTTACATTTTTGATCTGGTTCAATAGTGTATTTAACTGCCCTATATCCTTCAGTGACAATTCCTTGGCAAAGCTTGACTTGTTTTATGACTGCTTCACAAACGCAGTTGAAGCAACAAAACAACAAGCGGCAGAAGCTGATGAAACCTCGTCTTCTCTTCAGAGTTGAAACTTGACATTGCGTCTTTTAAAAGCATGCCAGAGACATGACAACAGTCAAAGTCTGTATAGGGTATGCTCATATACAAAAATAACTCAAAAAAGTCCAGATGGGTCCCATTTGGCGTTCAGGAGTAGTGAGGCCACAGTAGGCCTTTTGTCCTTCTCCCTGTCTCTCTGTTTACGAAGTGAGCACCAGTGGGCGGGGCCATGGGTGTGATGATTTTAAAGTAGGCGTTGATATTGTTGCTGTAGAGGTGGTCATGAATTAATGAGTACCCTTTGTGACATCACTAATATACGGATGTAGAGAACAAGGCGTTTTGGCAGTTTGGTTTCTTTTATTGCATTGGGGATTACGTTTTGAATTCTGAAATTTACAGTATGTTTTTATAGTATAAAGACCACTTTTATGTCAAAATATCAAGGAAAATTTGTTTCCTCATGACATGAACCCTTTTATAAAAAATGAAAATAATGCCCTAATTCAAGGTCTATATCACAATGTAGTAAAATAGACTATGATATTGATATTAAAATGAGAGATCATATAATTGTTTTTAGTCCGTTTTGTGTTTATATTAATTACCATGATGTCTTAACTCACTTGTGTTGTCACTTTAAAGCTAAAAGAATGGTGCTATTCTAATTAGTGGCCTAACTTACCCAATCTTAGTTACCTGAAGTCCTCTGCAAAAACACTTTTCAGGTCTCTATGCTCATTCACAGCATATATTATAAAATAAGCCTGATGACCATTAAACCATACTGAACATTTATGTACAGGTTTCTAATGTTGGCAACACCTTATAGGGATACTTCACCCAAAAATGAAAATTCTTTCATCATTTACTCACCCTCATGCCATTCCAGATGTGTATGACTTTGTTTCTTCTGCTGAACACAAACAAAGATTTTTAGAAGAATATCTCAGCTCTGAAGGTTCATAAAATGCAAGTGAATGGTGACCAGAACTCCAAAAGCTCCAAAAAGCACATAAAGTCAGCATAAACATAATCCATCAGACTCCAGTGGTTTAATAAATGTCTTCTGAAGCGATCCAGTTGGTTTTGGGTGAGAACAGACCAGAATGTAACTCCTTTTTCACTGTACATCTTGACAGCAGTCTCCTTGATGATCGTGATTTCAAGCTCGATTACACTTCCTATAGCGCCATCTAGCGCTCTGTGCATGCATCAAGCACTAGGAAGTTTAATCGAGCTTGAAATCATGATCGCCAAGGAGACACAAGTAATCTTGTGGATTACTTTTATGCTGACTTTATGTGATTTTTGGAGCTTTTAGAGTTCTGGTCACCATTCACTTGTATTGTATGTACCTACAGAGCTGAGATATTCTTCTAAAAATCGTTTGTGTTTAGCAGAAGAAAGAAAGTCATACACATCTGGGATGGCATGTGGGTGAGTTAATGATGATGGGAATTTTCATTTTTGGGTGAACTATCCCTTTATGAAATGCTTCACATGTTTCCACTTTACATTAAGGTACATTATCATAAGTTACTAATGTTGAATAAGTGTATATGCAGTTATATCATGTGAGGTAAAATTGCTTAATGTTTGGCAGGTGTTGCTTGAAAGTCACTCAATGATTTATAATGCAATTGTTAATGAATTATGTGTCATTAATGAACTCCTTTATAATCCTTTAACAAAGGGAACATTAATGTAGAGTGTTACCAAAATTGCTTTCCAAAGCTATACAAATGTATTCACTTATTAAAAGTACTGTGAGCAATTTTATTTATTTTTTCGGACACACATGATTTCTGCTTGCCAGTCATTGTAAGTGTTTGGGTTTGTTGATATTGGGTTGCTGACATGTTTTTGGAGGGTGAAGTTTTGAGAGAGGGCATGTGTTTGAATGGATCAAGGTGGTATAATTTAGTGTCTGGTCATTTAAAGTCTGGCAGAAGCAAACAAAATGGCTGAAATCGCTTACAGTACCTTTTAGTGTAAAGTTAAGGACATAAAGTACCTTACTCAAGGTCAGGATAATGAAAAACAATATAGAGATCTCAGAAAGTCTTCTGAGTTTCAATTCTGGGATTTTGTCTACTTAGGATGGAACCTGCAACTATTACAGTAGGCTACCTCACTCCATGTATTTGCCATATTTGCCTTTTGTAAATTCAGTATTAGCTCTTTAGTTTTGTAAATTAAGAACAGTGTGCCTTAATATTTATGCTCCTGTTGATATTCTTACAGAAAAACGAAAAACAACTATCCTGGACAACCTTGACAATACCAATGTGACCATTATTGGTGTGACCTGTGGATTGGTGATTATCCTGCTCACTGTGTCAATAATCATTCAGATAAAACAGCCCCGCAAGAAGTACATAAGTCGCAGGGACGACTTTGACCCCACCTTGCTGCATGAGGCCTTTGAACCCCCCCACTATGAGCTGTGCACAATACGGCAAGTGGCCTCAACTGATGAGGTTTTACCAGAGGACTTCCCCAGACTGCAACGTACCTCTTCCAAATGCATCCATGGCCACCACTGTGGCTCCCAGGTGTCCAGCACTCGAGGGAGTCACAGTGATCTCAGCATGCGAGAAGCAGCAGACATTCTCTCGGAAATGCAGGTGGCTGCACAACCACCGTTCCCCCGGCAAGCTACCCCCACTGGCCACAGGAATATTCTAGTGATGAAGCACAGCTACTCACATGATGGGGCTGAAGAGTGCGATCTGGATGATGAACTAGATTATGGACCCACTACCAGTCATGGGCGAGCTGCATTGGAGAGAACTGTGCATCGGTCAATATCTAATGACTTTTAATGGTTTTCCATGCATGTGAGACTCACATATCAGCCCAGCTTTTGGATAAGTTGTTTCTTTACTGTTTAAAGTCTCTGTGTTGTATTTGTGGTAGTCATGCACTATGTTTATTTTGTATGTTCTAAGTTTGTTAACAGACTAAATTTCCTTGTCTAGTCACTTCATACATATGTTGACTGTTTTGCATGTATGGTTACAAATCTATAAAGGAATATCAATAAAAATGGATGTACATACTACATACAGTATATGTATACATGAACCATTACACTGAATTACTATCTGTTTTCTTTTCCTGTTTTGCATATGATTGCTCGCTTAATTTTATGCACTTTTACGCATTCATTTGGATTTTAATTCCCTCCTAATATTGTAAAAGGATATTAGGACACAATCATTGCATATGATTGATTTAAATAAATATTTTATATTCATCCTGAATTTTATTTAAACATGACATAAAAATGGAATTTCATGTCATTGCTGCTGTTTAATCTCACTATTGAACTTTTTTTTGTTTTTGTAATGTAGAACCGGCTTCTCTCCTTCTTTGCGCTGTGTAGTTTAATTGTGTTTATGTGATTATTTATTTGTATTGTCATTGCTTTAAAGCCTATGTGAGAACATTTGTGGTACTTTTATACTTTATTACCCTTCATGCCCTTGTTTATCATCTCACATTACTGATAAATTTACAAACAAGTACAGTTGATATGCTGTCTCATTCTTTTGAACAAATTGAATTTCTGTTGGAACAAAAATTAATTATTTTTTATAATGAATTTTTTTTTAAAGGATTTTTCATAAGTTATGATTCATAATCACTATGTTCATTAACATGGCACCAAATTCATTGTGGGTCCATTTCTCTGTTTTACCCTTGAATCTTTTGCTGTAGTATCCATACTCTACTCCTAAATCTGCTTTGTACTGTAATAGTAAGTGTGCAACTGTGCACTTTCTGGCCTACATCAAATCCCAGCAAAACAGCTCTTCTTGCCATTATGAAAAGGCTTAAAGTAATATTACGGTTTCAATACAAGTTAAGCTCAATCGACAGCATTTGAGGCATAATATTGATTACCACAAAAATTAATTTTGACCCTCCCCTTTGACCCTTCAAAAATCTGCCAGTGTGGTACTTACAAGGGAAGAGAATGGGAGCCAACCCGTAAACATTAAAATACTCACTGTTTCAAAAGTATAGCCATAAGACATAAACTATATGTGTGTTAGCCTGATTTTAGTAAGATAAAATCACTTACTAACCTTTTCTGTGTAAAGTTATAGCCAATTGAACAACTTTGTTGCCATGATGATGTAAAGTCAACAAACCCTAAAATGACTGAAAAAGTGAGGATTTAAACAACTTTACAGCTCAAATTATACATGAGTTTTAACAGAACAATTAATGTAAGTGCTTTAATAAAATTATAAGCTTCACATTTCTATCTTTAATCCTCCAAAAGTTGGCCACATTCACTTCCATTGTAAGTGCCTCGCTGCAACTTCGATTGTTGCTTTTTTAAAGAAAAGGAGCGACGCATCGAAATTATTTATTGTGGCAATAAACATTATACCACAAATGCTGTCGACTGAGCTTAACTTCTATTGAACCCGGAATATTCCTTTAAAGTCTTATTGGTAACAATTTAGAATGGTTGTAAACGTTAAAGCATCGGTTCGCAAAGATAAATAATAACCATGTAAAAGACTACATTACCCGACTGTAAATATAGTTTGCTAGGTTTCTGCATGCCACAGTTATTATTATTTTCATGATCGTGAAAGAAGAGTAGTGCTTGTGTGCCTGCCTCTGGTAAGTGAGGGGTGCTTTGAGAGTGGAACTAATGACTCTGCAGTCGGTGTATCACGTTGGACAAATTAGTGGATACACCAGTTCTCATGTGTCTGGTTGGCTCTCTTGAAATAGCCTGATATTGAAGTTTTGTGATAGTTTTGAATCAACGACTTGACTATACATAGTCAGAAAGTTGTCTTTAACTTATTGAAATGCTTTGCTCATCACTAGAGTATCCGAACTCTTTTAAATGATCGGCTGTTAAAGACTGCAAGCTGTCATTGGACGGACAGTGAGGTCCAGCCTGTTCTCATTTCAGTATGTCTGACTTTGACGTAGGGTCAAATACTTTCACGGAGACTAATAGTAAGCAGGGATCAGGTGGTGAGGGTGCTTTTAAAAAACGACTCGGTATTATTGCAACTTGTGTCGTCGGAGGGTCATTGGTTGCTCTGTACGCAGTAACTGGACCATTTGTTGCACCAGCATTGAGGAAAATTTGTCTTCCATTCGTTCCTGCAACAAGGACACAAATTGAAAACGTCCTTAAGGTTTTGCAAACCAGATCAGGGTCCTTGGTGGATATTGGCAGCGGAGATGGACGGATAGTGAGTTGTTTCCAAACATGGATTTGCAAAAAAAACCATGGCATTTTACACCTGGTATTACCATGTTTTTGGACATGTGGCATGGTAGTACAACGACATTCAGTAACAGAACACAACTGCATTATCTGATACTATTAACGTACCATAGTGCAATTATGGTATTTTTGTAAGAGTGGATAACTACAGTAGAATTTGATAATAGCAGATCTCAGTATATTTCGATTTCAAAACTAAACGATCGTTGAACCAACGATTTCCCAAATCTTGCTTCTACAGTGTGTGTTTCTGGTTTGGTGTAGGTTATAGCTGCTGCAAAACGAGGCTTCAAGGCAGCTGGCTTTGAGCTGAACCCATGGCTGGTCTGGTACTCCCGTTACAAAGCCTGGAGGGAAGGTGTTCAACACAGCACATCTTTTTATATTTCAGACCTTTGGAAGGTGAGTAGGATGAGCTGGCTCTCCTTTCATGTGCTTTTTAATTGTTATAACCATTACAGATCTGCATGAAATCATGATACATGTGTTATGTGTCAATAGTCTCTTTGATTGTCCTTCTTTAACAGGTCAGCTTTTCAGAGTACTCCAATGTGGTCATCTTTGGTGTTCCTCAAATGGTAGGATTGTCTTCATCATCAGATGTTTGAAATTATAAACTAGATAGACACCATATTTGGCAATGAGTCTCCCTAATAATGTTGTATCTCATCTGCAATCTGTTCTCGTTTTTCACAGATGGAACAGCTTGAAGTCAAGCTCCAAACAGAGCTTCAGAGTTCAGCTAAAGTAGTAGCTTGTCGCTTTCCGTTTCCTACTTGGACCCCCGATGACGTAGCTGGCGAGGGAATTGATACTGTGTGGGTTTATGATGCCAAGACATTCAAACCTCTCAAAACAAACAAAAAAGTCTGTTAACTAGGCAGTGATGAAAGAAGATAACAAATGCAGCTTCCAGAGCACTGATGCACTGACAGACATTTTGTCTTTATCATACTGTATATACAGTGATCAGCCACAACATTAAAACCACCTGCCTAATATTGTGTAGGTCCCCGTTGTGCCACCAAAACAGGGCCAACCTGCATCTCAGAACAGTATTCTGAGATGCTATTCTTCTTACCACAATTGTACAGAGCAGTTGTCTTAGTTACCATAGACTTTGTCAGTTTGAACCAGTCTTGCCATTCTCTGTTGACCTCTCTCACAAACAAGGCATTTCCGTCCACAGAACTGCCGCTCACTGGATGTTTTTTGTTTTTGGCACAATTTAAAGTAAATTCTAGAGACTGTTGTGCTTGAAAATCCCTGGAGATCAGCAGTTACAGAAATACTCAAACCAGCCCAACTGGCACCAACAAACATCCATGCGATTAACTAATTAGCCAATCGTGGCAGAAGTGCAGTGCATAAAATCATACAGATAAGGTTCAGGAGCTTCAGTTAATGTTCACATCAACCATCAGAATGGTGAAAAAATGTGATCTCAGTGATTTGGACCATGGCATGATTGTTGGTGCCAGATGGGCTGGTTTGAGTATTTCTGTAACTGCTAATCTCCTGGGATTTTCACACACAACAGTCTCTAGAATTTACTAAGAATGGTGCCAAAAACAAAAAACATCCAGTGAGTGGCAGTTCTGTGGACGGAAATGCCTTGATTGTGAGAGAGATCAGCAGAGAATGGCCAGACTGGTTCGAACTGACAAAGTCTACGGTAACCCAGATAACCGCACTGTACAATTGTGGTGAGAAGATTAGTATTTCAGAATGCAGTTCTGAGATGCGGGTTGGTGATGTTTTGGCGGCACGAGGGGGACCGACACAATGTTAGGCAGGTGGTTTTAATGTTGTGGCTGATCAGTGTGTATATATATATATATATATATATATATATATATATATATATATATATATATATATTTTTAGCTGACTTAGATTTATTTTTGTTGCCTGATGTTTTTTATTCTAATCACATGTCCCTTTGTTTTAGTAAAGAGGAAAAAAAACAAATTGTTTTTCTTTTCTTTTTTTTGTTATATGTCAAAGACTGGTTTTATGTATTTTCTCAGAGACGTGAAGTAGTAGCCGTATTCCAATAAGAACAGTATTTTTAATGTTCTTGTTTAAAGGTTCCCCCATTTATCATACAAAGAAGGTTAGGTATGTGTAAAGTTCTGAGCACAAATTGATTCAAATGCTCTTGCAGTTCTTGAATAGAGCTATTTTAACCCAAATTATTCATTTGAATAATACACATTTACTTGAATGGGAATGTAGTTTTATACCAATAAAAGAGCCAGGCATGTACATATAAAAAGCATAACCAATTTAATTTCTATTTAACAACCCTGTTTAAATTTTACTTGTAAATTTAGCATCACAATCCTTAATTCACATCACATATACACAAAGTTTGTGTGTGTGTTTGCACATGACTCTGGAATGTCAAGATTCACACCTCCACCCCCATAAAGGGATAGTTAACCCAAAAATAAAAATTTTCTCATCATGCCATCACAGATGTTTATGACTTTCTTTTTGCTGCAGAACACAAATTTAGATTTTTAAAATAATATTTTCGGCTCTGTTGGTCCTCACATTGCAAGTGAATGGTGACCAGAACTTAAAAGGTTCAAAAAGGACAAGAAGGCATCATAAAAGTAATCCATATGATTCCAGTGATTAAATGAATGTCTTCGGAAGTGATATGATAGGTGTGGGTGAGAAACAGATCAATATTTAAGTCTTTTTTTTTTTTTTTTTGTTATACAGTAAATGTACACTTTCAAATTCAGCCCCCTACTGGTTGTGGCTGGTCAAAGGTGAAGATTTATAGTAAAAAAAAAAAAAAGGACTTAAAGGGATAGTTCACCCAAAAATGAAAATTCTCTCATTTACGCACCCTCATGCCATCACAGATGTGTATGACTTTCTTCTGCTGAACACAAACAAATATTTTTAGAAGAATATCTCAACTCTGTAGGTCCATACAATACAAATGAATGGTGGCCAGAACTTTGAAGGTTCAAAAAGCACATAAAGGCTGCATAAAAGTAATCCATATGACTGCAGTGTTTAAACCATATCTTCAGAAGCGATATGATAAGTGTGTATGAGAAACAAATCCATATTTTATATATCAATCAATATAATTTTACTATAAATTCTCCTCCCTGCCCAGTAGGTGGCGATATGGATGAAGAACGCGAATTGACAAACAAAAGAAGAATGGAAAAGTGGAGATTTATAGTGAAAAATGACTTAATGTTGATCTGTTTTTCACACACACCTATTATATCACCTATGTAGATATGGATTTAACCACTGGAGTCATATGGATTACTTTTATGCTGCCTTTATATGCTTTTTGGACCTTCAAAGTTCTGACCACCATTTACTTGCATTGTATGGACCAACAGAAATTAGGTATTCATCTAAAAGTATTCGTTTGTGTTTTGCAGAAGAAAGTCAAACACATCTGGGATGGCATGAGGGCAAGTAAGTGATTAGATAATTTTCATTTTTGGGTGAACTGTCCCTATAAATATTCCCTTTTAAATGTTGATAGGCACATAGTCCACTTAAAATATGCATTTTATAATAATTTAAACGTCAGCAGTTTCAAGTTTAACAGCACTTTATGGTATATTCCAACAATGCACGAAAATGAATTTGTATTGCATTCATCATAGAGTAGGATTCAATTACATGGGTATTAATCATATTGTTACATAATGCTTAACAGTAAAAGCTGTCTTCATGTAAGCTATTATTCGAACAAGCCCTTTACAGTCAAACACATTGCTGTTTCTCATTTACAATTCAGCGTAGTCATCACCACCTGAAAGTGCTTGAAGTGTCGAGCTCTCTGCGCGTGCGTGCTGATCTGCCGTAAATCGGAACTTTAGCCGCAAATGCTTTGGCAGCAGCAGCAGCGGATCCAGAGAGGCCACAAACATGTTCGGCCGAGCCGCGATAGTCGACCAACAAGTAGCTTGATCAACGCTATCTGTGAGCACGACGCGAAAAGGAGGATCCCATTCGTCATGCTGTATTTTAGTGTCGTTGTGAGCTAGCTCATTGTGTGTTTTGTTCCGCGGTGTGTGTGTGTTATGTATTGACTGTGAAAAGGACAGTGCGTCACCGTACAAGATGGACACTGCCGAAGAAGGTAAGCTGTCTAGACCCGGCAGCACACTGGTCGCTGTCTGTTTGCGTGATGTTTGTTTTTAAATGTACATTGGCACCATGTACATTGTACGAAAGAATGTTTATCACTACATGATGTTTTAGTTTGGG
Source organism: Myxocyprinus asiaticus (assembly GCF_019703515.2). Lineage (NCBI taxonomy): Eukaryota > Metazoa > Chordata > Actinopteri > Cypriniformes > Catostomidae > Myxocyprinus > Myxocyprinus asiaticus. Next base: position 32,014,176 of record NC_059349.1, read on the forward strand.
TGCTTAACCAGATAGCCAGCTGTAATCGTTTTATTATAATTTCTGGCCCCCTGCAAGCTAACGAGCTAAAGTGTTTACTGCCAGACGTATCTTTAGTATACCTGTCATCCTTCAAGCAGATCTAAATAAAGATAACAATATGGGCCAACTTGATTTTGGCCTTACAGCATGTCGAGCAGCGTGTTATAGCATTATAAAGCTTGTTAGTCTAGTTTTAGCCACCATCATGAAATGAGCAACTATAATATCCTAGATATATTATATTACATAACTATTAATATAACTAATATATATTGGTAAATTACTGTCAACTCCAAGTATACCAGCTGCGAAACACTGCCTACAGTGAGGACTCATTGATTTTTGAACTTTGTGTGCCATTGTGACCCTTTATTTTTTTCTAGGTTGGGTTTATATTATTATAACTATAGGGCAAAAGATAATCACATGATTGAGTGGTAGAATAGTAGGCAATGGGCTAATCTTGCATGTATTTACACAGTTTTGCCAACGTAAATCGAAAGTCATAAAACCTTATAACCAATAAAGCTGCATAACCTGCACCCATATGGATTTCGTTACAACATTTATATGAGCAGGGAATCCCCTGCTGTGAATGACAATAATTTTGCTCTTAACAGAGATAACATCTGATTTTAATGTGTATTTTGCCCATCTTTTCTGGCAGCTGATATATGTAGGGTGTGTCGATCTGAGGGAACTCAAGACAAACCTCTCTACCATCCATGTGTTTGTACTGGAAGTATTAAGTTCATCCACCAAGAATGGTAAGAGCTTGTTTCATCAGTGATGATTTAAGCAATAGCTAACCATAATATGTATCTTGATGCATTGGAACTACAGTTTGAGGGAATATTAAAGATGTTAAAATGACCTCCAAATGATCAGATTTACAGTTTCCATTGATAATTAGACTTAGAAATTAAATATTAGAGATGGGATGACCGTAATTTAAAACGCAGGTTTAACATTTAGTCTACGTACACCACATGACAACAGTGGCTTGAATCGTGCCTAAAGGCACGTTGTACATTTTAAGTCAGAAGTTTACATGTACCTTAACCAAGTACATTTAAACTCAGTTTTTCACAGTTCCTGACATTTAATCGTAGAAAACATTCCCTGTCTTAGGTCAGTTAGGATCACTACTATATTTTAAGAATGTCAAAGTAGTAGAGAGAATAATTTATTTCAGCTTTTATTTCTTTCATCACATTCCCAGTGGGTCAGAAGTTTACTTAATCTTTGTTAGTATTTGGTAGCATTGCCTTTTTAAAAGATAAAATTGTTTATCTTGGGTCAAACATTTTGGGTAGCCTTCCACAAGCTTCTCACGATAAATTGCTGGAAATTTGGCTTATTCCTCTAGAGAGAACTGGTGTAACTGAGTCAGGTTTGTAGGCCTCCTTGCTCGAACACGCTTTTTCAGTTCTGCCCACAAATTTTCTATCGGACTGAGTTCAGGACTTTGTGATGGCCACTCCAATACATTGACTTTGTTGTCCTTAAGCCATTTTGCCACAACTTTGGAGGTATGCTTGGGGTCATTGTCCATTTGGAAGACCCATTTTTGACCGAGCTTTAACTTCCTGGCTGATGTCTTGAGATGTTGCTTCAATATATCAACATAATTCCTCATGATGCCATCTATTTTGTGAAGTGCACCAGTCCCTCCTGCAGTAAAGCACCCCTACAACATGATGCTGCCAACCCCACGCTTCACAGTTGGGATGGTGTTCTTCTGCTTCCAAGCCTCACCCTTTTTCCTCCAAACATAACGTTGGTCATTATGGCCAAACAATTTTATTTTTTTTATTTCAACAGACCAGAGGACATTTCTCCAAAATGTAAGATCTTTGTCCCCATGTGCACTTGTAAACTGTAGTCTGGTTTGTTATGGTGGTTTTGGAGCAGTGGATTCTTCCTTGCTGAGCATCCTTTCAGGTTATGTCGATATAGGACTTGTTTTACTGTGGCTATAGATACTTGTCTACCTGTTTCCTTCAGCTTCTTCACAAGGTCCTATGCTGTTGTTCTGGGATTGAATTGCACTTTCCGCACCAAACAACATTAATCTCTAGGAGACAGAATGCATCTCCTTCCTGAGCAGTATGATGGCTGCGCGGCCTATGTTGTTTATACTTGCATACTATTGTTTATACAGATGAACGTGGTACCTTCAGGCATTTGGAAATTGCTCCCAAGAATGAACCAGACTTGTGGAGGACCACAACTTTTTTTTCTGAGGTCTTGGATGATTTATTTAGATTTTTCCATGATGTCAAGCAAAGAGGCACTGAGTTTGAAGGTAGGCCTTAAAATACATCCACAGGTACACCTCCAATTGACTCCAATCAGCCAATTAGCATATCAGAAGCTAATTTCCTAAAGGCTTGACATAATTTTCTGGAATTTTCCAAGCTGTTTAAAGGCACAGTTAACTTAGTGTATGTAAACTTCTGACCCACTGGAATTGTGATATAGTCAATTAATAGTGAAACAATCTGTCTGTAAACAATTGTTGAAAAAATTACTCATGTCATGCACAAAGTAGATGTCCTAAACAACTTGCCAAAACTATAGTTTGCTAATATGAATTCTGTGGAGTGGTTAAAAAAATGAGTTTTAATGACTACAATTTAAGTGTATGTAAACTTCTTACTTCAACTGTAGTTAGTTTACTGCGTCTACTGTAAAATTGACAGATGGTGTAGGCTAATTATAGCAGTTAAATACACAGAATGCGATGCCTAGTGTAATATATATATTACACCAGGCATCGCGTTATATGTCAGTGGAGTATTGCTTCTGATATCATAATATAGTTAACCTTTCTTTTGGGACCAGCTATTTTTGTAGTTTTGTGCTCATTGTTTTATGTGTGCTTTGCCCAAGCTGGATGGAAAGAAGCGGCAACAACTTACGTTTTAAATGCCTGAGTTGCACTAAGACAAGCTAACTTATTGCCTTTTGTCCTTGTAATGGAGACCAGCTGTGGAATGTCATCTTTGTCGTCTTCCCTTGTGAAAATGAAGCAGGATTTTCTGTGCTTTACCACACTTCGGATCACTCACCCTCACCCCTTTCCGTCCACCCTCTTGTGTTTTTGCAGCTTGGTGCAGTGGCTTAAACACAGCAGAAAAGAGTACTGCGAATTATGCAAGCACAGATTTGCTTTCACGCCAAGTAAGTAACCCATTCTCATTACATTCTTCAGGGGAGGTATTACTGTGAAAGGGCTCTATACAGCAACAAAAGCTTTGAACGGCCTGTTCAGTAAAAGCAATTGTGAGCTTTAGTGGTATAGGGTTGTGTGGAGTCATGTGATTTTAAAAGCACTTGTGTTGTTTGATATTGATGCTCTGTACTGGGGTGAAATGAGGTTTTTACAACATCCAAAGTGAGTCATTGGAGCATGACCTCCACTACAGTGTGAGATAAAGGTGTTTCATATTATTTTATTTTTTTTAACTGGCTATGCTTTTCAAAAAGTATTTGGAGAAATGTAAACACCAGCCAGTTGTAAAGCATTACTTTCAGTGCGTGGAATACCTAATATGCTACTGCCCGTGATGCATAACTTTGCTTTGATGTAAAGGCTGCATCCTTGTTTACATTTGTTGTTTGGTATCTGTGTTTATGTAAACAAAAATTGTTTTGATAATTAGATTTTATTTTTTTTTTGAGAATATGCTTAAGATGCACTTCTACCATGTGTTTTTAGTTTTTGTTCTACTGTAGTTGTACTAAAAGCTTTTACATTTAAAAGGATAGTTCACCCAAAAATTTAAATTCTCATTTACTCACCCTCATGCCATCCCAGATGTGTATGACTTTCTTTCTTCTGCAGAACACAAACGAAGATTTTAAGAAGAATAATTCAGCTCTGTAGGTCCACAAAATGCAAGTGAATGGTGGGCAGAACTTTGAAGGTTCAAAAAGCATATAAAGGCAGCATAAAGTTATCCAGTGGTTAAATTCAAATCTTTTGAAGCAATATGATCAGTGTGGGTGAGAAACAGATCAATATTTAATACATTGTTACTTTAAATCTACACTTTCACCAGCCCTCCTATGTGTGTTCACGAGAAGAGTTCTTCTTTGTGCATATCGGCACCTACTGTGCAGGGAGGAGAAAATAAAATAAAATGGAGGGATAAAACAAAGGAAAAAAATAAATCATATTTGCACAATAGCCCAGTAGGTGGCGATATGCATGAACAATGTGAATCGGCAAACAAACAGAAGAACAACTCCCGTGAAGGTGCATAGTAGGGCTGTTTGACAGTAGATTTATAGTAAAAAGGGGCCTTCTTACCCACACCTATCATATCGCTTCTGAAGATATGGATTTAACCACTGGAGTCATATGGATTATTTTTTGCTGCCTTTATATGCTTTTTGGACCTTCAAAGTTGGCCACCATTCACTTGCATTGAAAGGACCTTCAGAGCTGAGATATTCTACTAAAAATTTTTGTGTTCAGCAGAAGAAAAAAGTTATACACATCTAGGATGTTATGAAGTGAGTATGAGATTTTTCATTTTTGGTTGAACAATTATTCCTTTAAGGCATTTCAGAGCCATTATATTGGAACAGGATATAGGCCAATATTAACTGTGAAAATAATCCTAATAAGGGTAATTTTAACCAATTGTTAATTTGATGAAAGTCCCCAGTTCTCCCACTGAGTGCTTCTTTGCCATTAACTAATGAAAATACCACAGATGTTTGTCTGTGATATTTTTATATTAGTTGTAGTGAATTCCTCATCTCTTTTCCTCCTAGTTTACTCTCCAGACATGCCTTCACGGCTCCCAGTGCAGGACATTTTCGCCGGACTGGTCACCAGTATAGGCACGGCCATACGATACTGGTTTCATTACACACTTGTTGCCTTCGCCTGGCTGGGGGTTGTACCTCTAACAGCATGTAAGTGATGCTCTAAAGTTCACAATCTGATACGCTGTGAGTAGTCTGTCTTTATTCCCATGCTGTGCATTTTATACTATGTTGATTACGTAATGTTCTCCTTTTCCAACAGGTCGCATCTATAAGTGTTTGTTCACTGGTTCAGTAAGCTCCCTCCTGACTCTACCATTAGACATGCTCTCCACGTACGTACTAGACAGGAAAGCGCTCAAGTTTTCTCCTTGACATATTCATTTACTTTGTGCACTCTAAGCATAATGGGTTATTTCATTCCTCACCATGGTCTCAGGTTCAGCTGTGGCCAGATTTGTGTGGTGCTTTGTAATGGTAGGATATTTCAGAGGTGATGATCGGTGCTCAATGTTCATCCCCTGCAGAGAGAACTTGCTGGCCGACTGCCTGCAGGGTTGCTTTGTGGTGACCTGCACTCTTTGCGCCTTCATCAGTTTGGTGTGGCTGCGGGAGCAGATTGTTCATGGTGGAGCCCCTTTATGGTTGGAGCAGAATCAGCAGCAACCTGCCAATGCAGCAGGACCACCCAATGAGGTATAATATGAATGTTAGCACTAGGGATGGGGAATATGCCTCTATATACTGTGTGACAATAGAAATGTATAAACCAGCAGAGATTTTGCTATACCATTTATACTGCTGTAGATATTTATGCATAGCTATTGGTGAGCAATTGTTGCTTTACGTTATTTACATGAGAGAGCGATGAACATTAAGTAATGCAAAAAAATCAGAGCAGGTTGTGTCCCAAACGAGCCAAGACAAGGAAGAACCTATGAAGGGCTGTCCAAAAATTGGCCACATTCACTTCCATTGTAAGTGCCTCACTGTAACCTCGATTTTTGCTGGTGCTTTTTTTGAGGAAATAGAAGGGATGAGTCGAACAAATGCTGTTGGTTGAGCTTAACTTGAATTGAACCCAGAATATTCCTTTAAGCTCAGCGCATTGTGTAGTAGTTTATGGTTGCACATATAAAGAGGCTCCTATTTTGGCTATTTTGCAATGGTTTGGAATGTGTTGCATTTAATCACATTTTAGAGTCAGAACTATCCATTTTATAAAATAAGGTTTTCTGTTGTCAGTCTTCTGTTTTTTAACTCCCAAGTGCTACACAATGTGAAGCTGTTTTTGCACTAATGCCAGACCTTTTCATTTGTTATGAATAATCTTCCATCTGCTAGTTTTCATTTGTAAAGTATTTACTGGATTATTCAAAAATAGGCATTAATATGGTTATTTATTATATAAACCCTAAAAAAATTTCATACAATTTCCAGCAAAAAAATTATTATATGGTGTATATAGTTACCATTACCACATTATAACATTTTTATACTGTGATATAACATTTTTGTCATACTCCCTGCACCTAGTTTGCACACATCTAGACAGCACTGCGCTGCTTCTCATCAGACAAACCGGCACCGTTTGTTTACAAACAAATAGGCATATCCATACAGTTAAAAAGAAAACTTAGCATTTGTGGCTTATGTCAGCCATACTTCCTGTAGGTTGATATTCTTCAGAGACCAATTATGAAGTTGGTACCATGACCCTCTCTGTGTACTTTGCTTCCTACTCACTGTAATTATAATTTTGATTTGAACACAACACCATATTCTGCCTGACATTCTGACATCTTAAATTCCCTCATTATCCCCTGAATATCTATAGAGACTGTTCTTGAACCAGAGTAGCTGCTTGTTGTTCTTTGGATTGAACAACATACAATTTACTTCTTTACAAGCCCTTTTATCTAGACTGTATATAGTAGTTGACTTCACTCAGTGGGTAGTGTCAGCTACATTACTAATATATTGTCCTATCAATAGGCCCCTGGTCCAGGTAATGGAGGTGCTGAAAACCAGCCCATGCCAGCCCCGGCCGAACCCCCGGCGGAGAACGCTGCAGCGGCTGAGCCCCCAGACGTTCCCCCTGATCCAGCAGAAGAACTGGAGCTGGATAACGAAGATGAGGAGGACGGAGGAGCCGAAGATGTGGCAGATGCCAACAATGGAGCACAGGGTATTTCGCAACACAGCACAGCAGCTTTCCCTAAACTAATTTGTGGTGGAAAAATGAAACAATTTGAAAGCAAATTAGCAACTCTTCAAAGGGGATTGCAGTGGGGCAGTAAGCTCTAGAGAATAAGTTGTGGAAAGTTGTATATGTTCTTTACAGATGATATGAACTGGAATGCCCTGGAGTGGGATCGTGCCGCAGAGGAGCTCACATGGGAAAGGGTGAGGGCATGTGCTTTGTGTCACTAAATATTATAGTTTATTCAAATGCTTAGGAGAGAAAAAATAAAAATACCCTCCCTCTCTTCAGATGCTTGGACTTGATGGGTCTCTGGTTTTCCTGGTGAGTAAGTAATGTATTTACCCAAGTGTAACAATGCGTTAATCTGATCTGCCAACAAATATTTACCAAGTTATCCAGAGAACTTTAAACAGGGTCCCCATGATCGTGGAAAAGTTGGAAATGCAAGAGAATTTTAAAATGGTATTTTCCAGGTCTTGAAAAATTAAAATCTTCAGTAATGGAGAAGTCACAGAAATTTAAATGCAGAATGTACATTTTTGTAATTCTGCTCTTCTCTAAAATATTTCATTGGCTAGATATTGTTGTACTCTTTGCTTGCAAACATAGTCATTTAATTTGCAAATTGCGAACTTCTTTTGTCAAAAAGTGTGGGAACTGTGTTTAAAATGATCATGGTATCTTTTGGGGTGTGGTTTTGTCAGATGGATTTTGTTGTTTTGCTTTAGGAGCATGTCTTCTGGGTGGTCTCGCTCAACACACTCTTCATCCTGGTGTTTGGTAAGCATCGCTGTCCATTTGTTTAAACCAAATTATAAAGTGAACATGGTCACATTCAGTAACCCAATATGAAAATGTAAATATGCTTGATTTTTGTTTTTTTTGTTCTCCATTTACAAACAATCTCGTGATTATCTCTTTTTAGCTTTCTGCCCCTATCATATTGGCCATTTCTCAGTGGTTGGACTTGGTTTCGAAGAATATGTAAGTGCCAAATTATTTCAGTGATCATGTTTTGTTAATCTCTTTTAGTCTTCATTTACTAATTTGAACCTTGTTAATTGAATTTTACCTCTACAATGACAAATCTTAACTTTTATTTCTATTTCCAGGTTCGTGCCTCACACTTTGAGGGACTCATTACCACTATAGTTGGTTATGTCCTTTTAGCCATCACACTCATTGTATGCCATGTATCCTTCCAAACTCAAAAACACCCAAAGAAAAAACTTTCACAACTCTAGCCTGTATTGGATTTCTGGGACTGCATTTGTTTACTGGGTCTTCCAGAAATTACAGAACAAATCCGAGCTACATCTTTTTGAGTGAAATCAAAATCTTTTAGTGTTCGTTCGTTCCTTTCCTTAATTCAGATCTCAGGGATTAGCAGCACTGGTGAGATTTCAAAGATCACGTCGTTTGTTAGGAGTCTGCTACATTGTGGTAAAGGTCAGTTATTTGAAGTTTGCATATGGTGTTCTGTACAACCAGGTTTTCTAAACATTGAGTAATTAGAATGAGCAGAAACAATGGCTTAAAGCTGAAGTATGTAATTTCTGTGCCATTGTCAACACCATACGGAATTGCAAAAATAAGCATGGTTTTCAAAACAGCTTTCTGAAAATGCCCCCATCTGCCATTGATCAAACAAACAGATCCCCCAAATCACACCATTGGTCGATTCAATGTTATTGTCTCTCTGGAGGCTGGTCGCTCAAACACAAAACAGGAATTTAAAGCTGAATTATGTAATTTCTGCGACACTAGCACCACAGAATGGAATTGCAAAAATAAACAATGTTTTCAAAACAGCTTTCTGTATGCACCCCTCTCCTTCAGTTGTTCAGATAGTCCAGCCCCCAACTAACACCATTGGTTGAGTAACACTGTTGGGGCGGGTTGCTCAAAAGAAACAGTAATATTTATAGTGCCACAGAGAGAGTGTTTACAGTTTTTGAAAAATTTACCTATGAATGGCTTAGTTTTAGTTGTTTCCGCATTTTAAGCTGGGATAGAAGTATTTAACATCGAAAAAATTACATACTTCAGCTTTAAGATTGCTATTTGACACTAGTAAGAACTGGTTTTGCAAAAGAACTTTACTGTAAGAAACTTTTCATACGGATTTAGTGCAGTGTTTTAAGTCGCACTAATGCTATAATACGGTCACATTAACTGAACTTGTATTACAGACCTAGTGCTTTCTCTGTGGCATTATGTTGAGCATCAGGAGTTCTGTCAGTCAGTTATGTACTACTTTGAGTCTTGTATTAAATTAGCATGTTTTGATTCTTCCAGGTGTCCCTGTTAGTTGTCGTAGAGATTGGTGTGTTCCCCCTCATCTGTGGCTGGTGGCTTGATATCTGCTCTCTGGTATTTTGTTTTGTTCTATTAATCTAATTAATGCTAACCTTTGTACTTGTCATCCAGTAAAGTTGAACATATGTTTCACACCCTCTTCAAAGTCATATCCATTAATTTATTTTTTTGTAGGAAATGTTTGATGCGTCATTAAAAGATAGAGAGCTGAGTTTTGAATCGGCTCCAGGGACCACCATGTTCCTTCACTGGTTGGTGGGGATGGTCTACGTCTTCTACTTCGCCTCTTTTATTCTTCTTCTCAGAGAGGTGGGCATTTCTATGCATATGTTTAATCAGATTGGGATTTGTGCATCATTATTATATGAAATTAAATGTAAATGATGTCCTTGTGTCTTCCAGGTTCTTAGGCCTGGAGTCTTGTGGTTTCTCAGAAACCTAAACGATCCAGATTTCAACCCAGTGCAGGAAATGATTCACCTACCAATATACAGACACCTGAGACGATTCATACTATCAGTGGTAAGGAAATATTTACCTGTTTAATGTACAGTTGCAGGGAGAAGTTTGTGAAACTGGGTGATGCTTCTGGAGTGGGCCAGTCAGAGTTCTGTTATCAACCTGATTGAAATGCTTTGGCATAACCTTAAGAGAGAGCGATTTACACCAGACATCCCAAGAATATTTCTGAACTGAAACTGTTTTCTGAAAAGAGGTCCAAAACTCATCCTGAACATTGTAGAGGTCTGATCCGCAATTATAGGAAACATTTGGTAGAGGTTAATTCTGTCACTGGAGGGTCAGCCAGTCATTGTGTTAAGTAGACCGTGTTGGTCTATAGTTTATCAGATCTTGGTAAATCCAGTGGTTTACATACTTATTCCTGCAACCCTATGCTGAAACCCTTTTTCAGACACTTATTTGATGTATACTTTGAATTTAAAAGGCTTTTATTTATTTTGTCTGTCAGGTCGTGTTTGGCTCAATTGTTCTCCTCATGTTGTGGCTTCCGATCCGGATAATCAAACACATCTTCCCATCATTTCTTCCCTACAATGTGATGCTTTATAGGTAAATAAACTGTATTACCACCTCATTCTGTTAGTCTTAAAATGAATGGTCCTTGTTATTATTGTATGCACTATGTAAACCAATTCAGAGCTCTAAGATGAGGGTTGTTTGGATTTGCTCATTTTCCTGTATGAATCTGGTCAGCGATAACAAGCAGAAGTAGCAAAGTTCTTTCTTGATGTGACATCATGGCTAAAAGGGCTGTTAATATGAAGTGCTAATTATTGTTGTCATGGCAGACCTTTGCATCGTTACCTAGTGAGTGTCAGGACTCTGTAATGTCTGGTGGGCTGTTGCATCATTTGGCAGGTGTGTTACACCTGATGTCATCATTCCCAGCAGAGTATTACTATAGTCTGATCCTGCAGAGAGCTAAAGAGTTATTATAGTGTCCACAACAATTAATGCCATTTAAGGTCCCTTCACTCCTCACCACACTTCAGACAAGCCTGTTTTGTCTCTATGTTTCCCAGCCTAGTTACTCTATATAACCATGCTGGCTTCAAAGCAGTGCACAGCTTTGTTCATCACTATGAGAGTACTTTGAACAGTTGGGGGCACTGACTCTCACTTCTATGGAAAGAGGCCTTCAAATAAGGGTGGTTAAATAAGGGTTACATAAGGGTAGAGAACTTTTAAATATTGTTCTGATAGCAGAGAAGGATGGTGGTTGGACTTTAATGGAAAATGCAGACAAAGATACAGTGTGTATGTATGTGTATATATATGTGTGTGTATGTGTATATATAATACACCGATCAGCCACAACAATAAAACCACCTGCCTAAAATTGTGTAGGTCCCCCTCGTGCCACCAAAACAGCACCAACCCGCATCTCAGAATAACATTTTGAGATGCCATTCTTCTCACCACAATCGTACGGTGCGGTTATCTGAGTTACCGTAGACTTTGTCAGTTCGAACCAGTCTGGCCATTTTCTGTTGACCTCTCTCATCAAACAAGGCATTTCCATCCACAGAACTGCCACTCACTGGATGTATATTGTTTTTGGCACCATTCTTAATAAATTCTAGAGACTGTTGTGCTTGAAAGTCCCAGGAGATCAGCAGTTACAGAAATACTCAAACCAACCAATCTGGCGCCAACAATCATGCCACGGTCCAAATCATTGAGGTCACATTTTTTCCCCCATTCTGATGGTTGATGTGAACATTAACTGAAGCTCCTGACCCGTATCTGCATAATTTTATGCACTGCACTGCTGCCACACGATTGGCTGATCAGATAATCGCATGGATGATTGTTGGTGTGAGTTTGAGTATTTCTGTAACTGCTGTTCTCCAGTGATTTTCCTACACAACAGTCTTTAGAATTTACTCCGAATGGTGCCAAAAGCAAAAAACATTCAGTGAGTGGCAGTTCTGTGGATGGAAATGCCTTGATGACAGAGGTCAATAGAGAATGGCCAGACTGGTTCGAACTGACAATGTCTAAGGTAACCGCTCAGTACAATTGTGGTGAGAAGAATAACATCTCAGAATGCTACTCTGAGATTCGGGTTGGCACTGTTTTGGTGGCACGAGGGGGATCTACACAATATTAGGTAGGTGGTTTTATTTATATATATATATATATATATATATATATATATATATATATATATATATATATATATATATATATATTCTAGTCTATTACAATTTTTAATCGCATAATTTTTTGTAGTTAATCGCAATTAAACGCAGATTTTGAATGAGCTGAAATTTGACTAAATATACTTATTTTCCTGTAAAAATGCATTTATTTCCTTCTTAGGAAAGAAAACAAAACAATATGTAACAATATAATCTTTTATTAACATTTTCCAAACATAGCTTTCCAGTGTAAAGATAGAAATGCACTAAAACAGCACCAATTCAAGTAACATTAAACGTAAAAACTGGAATTTGAAATACTCTTCCTGGGGATTTCATGTTACAGGTACCAAATGTGGGTGACATCATGCCAAGACATTGATGATGCTAAATTGCGAACGGATTGATATACAGTTGAAGTCAGAAGTTTACACACACCTTAGCCAAATACATTTAAACTCAGTTTTTCACAATTCCTGACATTTAATCGTAGAAAACATTCCCTGTCTTAGGTCAGTTAGAATCACTATTTTATTTTAAGAAAGTGAAATGTCAGAATAATAGTAGAGAGTATGATTTATTTCAGCTTTTATTTCTTTCATCACATTCCCAGTGGGTCAGAAGTTTACATACACTTCGTTAGTAATTGGTAGCATTGCCTTTAAATTGTTGAACTTCGGTCAAATGTTTTGGGTAACCTTCCACATGCTTCACATAATAAGTTGCTGGAATTTTAGCCCATTCCTCCAGACAAAACTGGTGTAACGGAGTCAGGTTTGTAGACTTCCTTGCTCGCACACACTTTTTCAGTTCTGCCCACAGATTGGATTGAGGTCAGGGCTTTGTGATGGGCACTCCAGTACCTTGACTTTGTTGTCCTTAAGCCATTTTGCCACAACTTTGGAGGTATTCTTGGGGTCATTGTCCATTTCGAAGGCCGATTTGTGACCAAGTTTTAACTTCCTGGCTGATGTCTTGATGTTGCTTCAGTATATCCACATAATTTTCCTTCCTCATGATGCTATCTGTTTTGTGAAGTGCACCACACCCTCCTGCAGCAAAGCACCCCACAACCTGATGCTGCCACCCCCATGCTTCAAGGTTGGGATGGTGTTCTTCGGCTTGCAAGCCTCAACCTTTTTCCTCCAAACATAACGATGGTCATTATGACCAAACAGTTCAGTTTTGTTTCATCAGACCAGGGGACATTTCTCCAAAAAGTAAGATCTTTGTCCCCACATGCACTTGCAAACTGTAGTCTGGCTTTTTTATGGTGGTTTTGGAGCAGTGACTTCTTCCTTGCTGAGCAGCCTTTCAGGTTATGTCAATATAGGACTTGTTTTATTGTGGATATATATACTTGTCTACCTGTTTCCTCCAGCATCTTCACAAGGTCCTTTGCTGTTGTTCTGGGATTGATTTGCACTTTTCACATCAAACTAATTTAATCTCTAGGAGACAGAATGCATCTCTTTCCTGAACGGTATGATGGCGGCGTGGTCCCATGTTGATTGTACTTGCGTACTATTGTTTGTACAGATGAACGTTGTACCTTCAGGCATTTGGAAATTGCTCCCCAGGATGAACCAGACTTGTGGAGGTCCACAATTTTTTTCTGAGGTCTTGGCTGATTTCTATAGATTTTCCCATGATGTCAAGCAAAGAGGCACTGAGTTTGAAGGTAGGTCTTAAAATATATTCACAGGTACACCTCCAATTGATTCCAGTTAGCCAATTAGCCTATCAGAAGCTAATTGCCTAAAGGCTTGACATCATTTTCCAAGCTGCTTAAAGGCACAGTTAACTTGGTGTATGTAAACTTTTGACTCACTGGAATTGTGATAGTCAATTTAAAGTGAAATAATCTGTCTGTAAACAATTGTTGGAAAAATTACTTGCATCATGCACAAAGTAGATGTTCTAAATGACTTGCCAAAACTGTTATTTGCTAATATGAAATCTGTGGAGTGGTTAAAAAATTTGTTTTAATGACCTAAGTGTATGTAAACTTGTGACTTCAACTGTATCGAATGGTGTTGCCATGGCATCGCGATAAAGTAACGTCAAAAAATGGGGAAAAGGAAGTGTCTCATATCTTCTACATATATCGTGTGATGTACATCAAAATTGAGGTGTATGTTTGGCCTTGTGGGCTGATCACATTGATGTGGCTATTGTGGGTCACGGTCGTAGTGCCACTAACTGACGGAAGGAAGTGTGGCACTTTTAACAGACTTTGAAATATCCCTCTTATTTTTATCTGAATTGCTTAAAAAAATTTCAGTAATGTCAAGACAGTGCCGATTTAAAATTCTGAAGGAATTCTTGATAGCTTAAATAGTGTTGCCATGGCAACACATTAAACATCATTATTCCTTTTTATGTATATTCACTTGTTTTTGAGGTATGTGGCATGCTTGAATTTTCATGATATTTTGCACTCACATCAGTGTTGTCAGCCATTAGGCCTGGGCAAAAGTTAACACATGGGCGTGGCTGGGGAGCTCTGTAGCACCACATTTTGACAAAAGTGGTGGGGTCAGTTTCTACTACGGTCACCAAACTTGTTACATATATTGTTCTCATCAAGCCAGTGTCATGATAAATTGAGTCCGCCCAGTAAATCGAGTCGCCATGGGGGTAACCGTTTGTAATGCTCGAGCAAAAACCTATCATGTTGTCATGATAGCATGTCATTGAAGTCTAGGCTAACTGAAAAACACAAACAACGACAACTTTAATTTCACAATCTATAACTTTGGTTATATATTATGTGTAACATAGGATTTAAAAGACGTTAAATGTAGTATTTACATAGTTAAAACTGCATATACAATAAAGTGAATTTGTAAGATTTTTAATCAAGCACTGAAAAGTACCCATTACTAGCTCTTTTAGCCAATGGAATTGCTGTGATGTCTTATGGGGACTCAATTTACCGGGCGGACTCAGTTTATCATGACGCCAGACAACTTTAAAAATTAGAGTCATTATCTCCTTCCAACAGGAAGTCGGCCATTTTGGATTGAATGTGTATTTTTGGAAAATTGCAGGCCCTGAACTTTTGAATACTCCTAGGGGATTCATGTGACTGGCACCAAATTTAGGCAACCTTATGCCAAGACATTGTATATGCTAAATTGTGAACGGATTTTTGATATTTTGAATGGTGTCGCCATGGCGAATTAATAATTTATGGCAAAAAATGAGAAACAGGAAGTGCCTTATATCTTCTGCGTGCATTGTGTGATTTTGATGAAAATTCAGCTGTATGTTGGTAATGGGGGCTGATCACATGGATGCAACTATTATAGGTCACGGTCATAGCGCCACCAACTGGCAGCAGGAAGTATGGCACTTTTAACAGACTTTGAAATAGCCTTCTTCTGTTTACATGAATTGCTTAATTCATTAGAATAATGTAAAGACACTGCTAATGTAAAAAAGAGATATTTGATATCTTAAATAGTGCTCACATGGCAACACAATTGTTATTCCTTCCTACGTCTGGGTCCTTTTGAGGCACTTGGCATGCTTAAAATTTCATGAAATTTTGTACACGCATCAGAGTTGTTGGCCATTAGGGCTGTAATGTTTACAGGTGGGGGGGTGGGGGGGCTCTCTTTATATTGGCTGTGTAATACGGCCTCTGTAGCACCCCCATTTTCATCTGCAGTCACCAAAATTGGTACATGGATAGTTCTCATCAAGCCGGACAACTTTCATAATTATAGTTATTAGCTCCGCCCAACAGGAAGTCGGCTATTTTGGATTTTATTTTAATATTGCAGTCTCTGAACTTTTAAATTCTCCTCCTAGGGGATTCATGAGACTGTTACCACATTTATACAACATTATTCCAAGACATTGAAGATACTAAATTATGAACAGATTTTTGATATATCGAACGGTGTTGCTGTGGCAGGAAGTGTCTCATCTTCTGTGTGCAATGTGTGATTTAAATAAAAATTTAGAAGTATGTTTAGTCTTGGGGGCTAATCACATGGATGTGACTATTTTGGTCATGCTCATAGCACCACTACCTGACAGCAGGAAGTGTGGCTCTTACAACAGATTTTAAAATACTCTTATATTTACCCAGATTGTTTAGAATAATGCCAAATGCCTATGTCCACCTTGCATTGTTTTCTGAAAGCCACCAGGTATAAATGGACCTATGGTGCTTGGGCCCATCATCACTGCTTGCAGCTATATTTATAATTATTTTTCTATGCTGGAAATGAGATACGAAAGATACAAAATACTCTTTGTGTGTGTGTGTGAGTGCGTGGCTTAATTTTGTAATCAACATCTTGTTCTGTACTTGTTCCTTGTTCAAAATCCTTTACAATTGCTGAAGATAAACCGCAAAAATATTTGTTTATACAAAAATGAAAATACTTCCTTATTCTCTCTCCGTTTTTTTTCTCAGTGATGCTCCAGTCAGTGAGTTATCTCTGGAGTTGCTGTTGCTGCAGGTTGTTCTTCCTGCTTTGTTGGAACAGGGACATACACGGCAGTGGCTGAAAGGTCTGGTTAGAGCCTGGACAGTAACCGCAGGCTACTTACTGTGAGTCTTTAATGCTTTTTTCTCTAACAACTACTCTTTGCATCTGTGATACTCCATAAACTGAAAGTGTATATAAATGAATTTTAAAACTTTCCTTCTAAGTTATATATTTCTTATGTTAGACAGCTGCACATAACGCATTGGAAAAGGAGTTGATTATTTCTTAATTTTTCCCTTAAAAAAAGCATTTTATTGTTGAAACTGCATTTCGTTCCACAACTTTCAGAGACTTGCACTCTTATTTGCTGGGAGACCAGGAAGACAACGAAAACAATGCCAACCAGCAGGCCAACAACAACCAGCAACAGCCCCGTAACAATGCCATCCCATTGGTGGGAGAGGGGCTGCATGCTGCCCATCAGGCCATACTGCAGCAGGGTGGCCCAGTAGGCTTTCAGCCCTATCACCGCCCCATGAAATTCCCTCTAAGGGTATCACTCTCAGTCTTAGTCTTTTATTCTTCAGCCAACATTCCGGATATAAAAGTGGAATATCTCGTAATGTTTTCAACTTGATGGTGTTTAAAAATGTTCTTTATTTTGCTCCTTGTAGATTGTATTGCTAATACTGTTCATGTGTGTGACGCTGCTTTTGGCCAGCTCAGTGTGTCTCACATTACCAGGTGAGAGATCAACAAATATAGATATATATACTTTTTTTTTTTTTTTTTCTTCTTTTAAGATCTTGACTTGCAGACTAATTAACCTATTTAAAATGGTCTAGGCATGGCATCGATGCCTTTTTCACGCATTATCGATAATCGGAAGATTTTCCAGATGATTATCGATATATGTATATATAGGAATTTTTTCAGATATAAACCGTTGCACAATAGTCTTTGTGTTTTCAAACATATTTCTCAACACAACTTTGGTAAAGAATGAGCACCAGGATAAATTAAAGGGGGTTGCACACCGGACCGACTGGCGGAGGACATGGCACGTTCTAAAATTCGAAATAATTATTTTCTATGAAGGTACATGCAGTGTAACTCTCATAGTTTTCCATTAAATTCAACCCAGTATATTATCAAAGGAGAAGGATTAGTTACTTTAGCCATCAGTGGATGATATATTGTGTTTGTGAATCTTTCATATAGCCTACACAATGTATTTTCAGTTACAAGTATGTCTTTTTGTGGTTTGACAGCTTGAATTAAACCTCTTCAAAGATACATACAGGGAAATTGCATAATTTGTAATCATTCAGTTTTCGCAGTTAAACCAGTTTCATATCCTAACCTGCGAACTCATTAATGTAACTTTCATTCTTGAAGAAGAACGTTTGTGTGTATGTGTCCTGTGCAAGGAGCTCTAAAATACCTTACCATACCATACAATACCATAGTCTTGCGATCTGCTTCAGTAAATGTTATATCACCCCCTTGTGGTCTTCCGACGTTATTACGCCAGACATTCAACAGAAGCCCAACTGGGTGAATTGGAAAACACGCAAATTAAACTTCTAATTTAGATGTCTGTTAATGTTAACATATCGATGCCTTAAAAATATAGTGTTGTGTAAAAGTATTTGCCCCCATTCTGATTTGTTCTGTTTATGTATTTTTCATACTAAATTGTTTTAGATCTTCAAATGAGATGTAACATAAAACAAAGGCAACCTGTGAAATACAGTTTTCAAAAACATTTTTTTTTTTTTTTTTTTTTAAAGCAAAAAAGTTATCCAAGACCTATATCACCCATGTGAAAAACGAATTTCCCCCTTAAACTTAAAAGCTGGTTGTGCCACCATTAGCAGAAACAACTACAACTAAACGCTTCCGATAACTGGAGATCAGTCTGACAACGCTGTGGTGGAATTCTGGCCCACTCTTCTTTGCAGAACTGCTTTAGTTCAGCCACATTGGAGGGTTTTTGAGCATGAACTGCCTGTTTAAAGTCCTGCCACAGCATCTCAATTGGGTTCAAGTCAGGACTTTCACTAGACCACTCCAAAACTTTAATTTTGCTCCTTTTGAGCTATTCAGAGGTGGACTAATTCCTATGCTTTAGATCATTGTCTTGCTGCATAATTCAGTTGCGCATGAGCTTCAAATCTTGGACTGATGACCGGACATTCTCCTTTAGGATTTTCTGTTAGAGAGCAGAATTCATGTTTCCCTCAATTAGTCACTCTGGCCCTGAAGCAGCAAAGCATCGCCACACCATCACACTACCACCATTCTTGACTGTAGGTATGGTTTTCTGTTTGTGGAATTCTGTGTTTTATATCTGATTTATGCCAGATGGGACCCCTGTCTTCCAAACAGTCCTACTTTCGACTCATCAGTCCACAGAACATTCTCCTAAAAGGTTTGAGGATCATCAAGGTGTGTTTTTGCAAAATTCATATGAGCCTTAATGTTCTTCTGGGTTAGCAGTGGTTTTCGCCTCGCCACACTTCCATGGATGCCATTTTTGCCCAGTGTATTTCTGATAGTGGAGTCGTGAACAGTGACCTTTCTTGATGCGGGAGAGGCCTGCAGTTCCTTGAATGTTATCCTTGGCTTTTTTGTGACTTCCTGGATGAGTTGTCACTGTGCTCTTAGAGGAATGTTTAAAGGTCGGCCACTTCTGGGAAGGTTCACTACTGTGCCAAGTTTTCTCCATTTGGAGATAATGGCTCTCACTGTGGTTTTTTGGAGTCCCAGAGCCTTTGAAATAGCTTTGTAACCCTTCCCACACTGATGTATTTCAATCACCTTTTTCCTCATTTCTGGAATTTCTTTCGACCTTGGCATAGTGTGCTACTGGGTGAGACCTTTTAGCCAACTTTATGCTGCTGAAAAAGTTCTATTTAGGTATTGATTTGATTGAACAGGGCTGGCAGTAATCAGGCCTGGGTGTGTCTAGTCCAGCTGAATGCCATTATGAATGCAGTTTCATAGATTTGGGGATTTAGTAACTAAGGACAAATACTTCTTCACACAGGCCCTGTTGGTATTTGACAACTTAGTAAATAACATGATCATTTAAAAACTGTATTTTGTGTTTACTTAGATTGCCTTTGTTTTATGTTAGATTTTGTTTGAATTTTTGAAACAATTTAATATGAGATATACACACATACATAAGAAATCAGGATGGGGGCAAATACTTCACAGCACTGTATCAATTATTGATATATCACTATTTTATGACATGCTTGGTTAACACCTACATTTTTTGCTTTATTTCCATTTTGAGGTGTATGCTTTCAGATGGAGATTCCCCTTACTGCCTCACAAATTTTAACTGCTGTTCATCTATATATCTCAGTGTTCACCGGCCGCTGGCTGATGTCCTTCTGGACGGGCAGTGCGAAGATCCATGAGCTGTACACTGCAGCATGTGGGCTGTATGTGTGCTGGCTGTCCATCAGAGCGATCACTGTGCTGCTGGCTTGGATGCCTCAGGGCCGCAGAATCATCCTACTGAAAGTTCAGGAGTGGACTCTTATGGTACTGAATGCAATTCAGTTCTCTTTGTGGCTGTAGAATTTCTCCTGAGTTTTGCGATTTGATTTACCACTATTTAAACTTTGAGGAATGTTTATTTTCAGCCTATATCATTTACTCACCCTGCTCATTTTCATATAATGAAAAAGAATGGGGACTGTGAGGACAAGACTAAAAAAAGTTATTGGCTGAAAATCTTTACTTTTAGCAGTAGCTTATTCACTTGCGGGTATATTTAAATATGTCACACCAGGTTTAATGGCAGCAATAGTCACTTTTATGGTGCTTTTTGGTCTTTTTTTTTTTTAATTTATTTTTTTACTTATGATATGAAATGCAAAGCTGAGCCCTGTTGCTGACTTATTGTTTGTGTCAATTCAGATCATGAAGACACTGATTGTGGCTGTGCTGCTTGCTGGAGTGATTCCTCTGCTCTTGGGACTACTTTTTGAGCTGGTGATTGTAGCTCCTCTTAGAGTGCCGCTGGATCAGACACCTCTCTACTACCCCTGGCAGGTAAAGCACAATTATTAGGTACTGCTTGTCATGTTGTTGGAGGAAATTTTTGATGATTACAATGAATAAATTCTGATTCACTCTTTTGAGCCAGTTCTTTTAATAAATTGTTCAAAACACCAACTCATGAGTTATCGGTTTTCCATCTAGTTGTGGGTGCTTCGCAGCTGCAAAAAAAGAATTGTGTAGGAAATACTGTTTACATCACTTATGTGGCCTGTCAATCAACAGATGTTTATCACTAGTGTTGGTTCTCCCTTATCCACAAATACAGTTTAAAAATAACATTGACTGAGATACATTATTCTCAACTGACATGTCTGCTGTGTGTCAGTATTGATCTGACCTAGCTTTCCTTTTTGTGCTTGAACTGTGCTCTGTTTGAGCTAATGAGGAATGTCAATGATGTACTGGAAAACAGACTTTGCTTGGATTTACAACAGCCAAGCCAACAGCAAACACATTCTTAAAAACTGACATTGCCCTGCAAATCAAATCCTTGCTTGGTAAATTATTTCCAAAAGCATTAAGTGGGGCATAAAGGTATGACCATGTCATAGGAGGACAGCAAGAGTATTGACTTTTTTTTGCATCATTAAGGACTGGGCCTTAGGAGTGCTACATGCCAAAATCATTGCTGCCATCACCCTCATGGGTCCCCAATGGTGGCTGAAGACAGTTATTGAGCAGGTTAGTTGACTATCATGGTTCTCAAAATCCATGGTTTTATTACCCATCTGGAGAGGTTCACTGTAGACAGATGCACATGCTAAATGGATGATTTTTCCACTCTTCTCCAGGTGTATGCCAATGGAATCCGGAACATTGACCTTCATTTCATCATCAGGAAGCTGGCTGCGCCGGTCATCGCTGTGCTGCTGCTTTCTCTCTGCATCCCCTATGTGATCGCTGTAGGCATCGTTCCCCTCCTTGGTAAGTGTTTGTTAGAGCTCTTAGTCTCAATTTTTGTCTATCCTTGTAAACATCTATTTCTAGCGTTTGATGAAGAACTAAGTCTGAATTAACAGTTGGTAACGAAATCCTTATCATGCAAGGGTTAATATTCATGCATCCTAAACCCATTTTTGAACCCTTTTTTACAGCCTTAGTCCAAACCATGCAACACATCATATCAGAATCCTGTAACGACATTGTTCGACCTTTGATAACCTCAGATCTTTATTAACTGAACAGATATTAATGGAACTAATGTAAGAGCAGCTACCCATGTTAGCCTATATTTTACCAGTCATAATTAAAGAACTTGATTAACCCTTTCTACCATGCCTGTCCTGTCCAAGACAATGCAAATAGCACTGAATCCCTTGAAGTTTACAAACCTCTTGACTACCTGAACAGTAAAACATGTGCCCTGATCTGAATCGATATTGTGTAGCATTCCCATTTGGGAATAATGTCTCAAACCAGTAGATTAGCAATAAATTAGCAATGCCTTACTAGTCTTTTCCCCTGCAATTTTCTTGGCTTTTCTTAGTGATTTTTCAAGTTGTGTTTTCAACCTTCTTTAAAAACTAGTCAACAATGACCAAAACACTTGAAGTTTGAATTTACATTGCATTTCAAAGAACTATTCCAGAGAACAGCACTGAGAACGATTCCCAAAATTAGCCTATCAGAAGCTAATTACCTAAAGGCTTGACATCATTTTTTGGAATTTTCCAAGCTGCTTAAAGGCACAGTTAACTTATTGTATGTAAACTTCTGACCCACTGGAATTGGATATAGTCAATTAAAAGCGAAACAATCTGTCTGTAAGCAACTGTTGGAAAAATTACTCATGTCATGCACAAAGTAGATGTCCTAAACGACTTGCCAAAACTATAGTTTGCTAATATGAAATCTGTGGAGT
This sequence comes from Myxocyprinus asiaticus, assembly GCF_019703515.2. Lineage (NCBI taxonomy): Eukaryota > Metazoa > Chordata > Actinopteri > Cypriniformes > Catostomidae > Myxocyprinus > Myxocyprinus asiaticus. The sequence goes on from NC_059349.1 coordinate 32,036,562, forward strand.
GGTTAAAAAATGAGTTGTAATGACTTCAACTGAAGTGTATGTAAATTTCTGACTTCAACTGTACATGCATCTAGAACCTTCAACTCTTTAACAAAACACAAACTTTACTTTTCTTTCTCAACACTCTTTACATTTCAGTACAACTTACTTTAGCCTTCTCTTCAAGCTGAGCTTTAAATTTCTCACACTTATCTTTTAGCACCTATCATCTTATTAGTATTTCTCTGTTGATTCTTTGGATTTTTGCCCATGCTTTTCAAATGTAATTAGGTCCCCCCCCCCCCCCCCAAAAAAAACCTTTCCACACTTTGACCTTAAATTTCCTTTACGCAACTGTTTTTCAACTATTACTGCCACTGCTTTTACTGATCTTAAAACAATTCTGTTATCTGATCTTCAAAATCGCAAATTTTTATTTAGCTCAACCTCTGAATCATTCATGGCTGCAGAAGTGCTATCAACTGATGGATGGTTAGTAGCCATGCTACTTAAAGTTGTGGTTAGCAATTTTAACCATTGGATAAGCCACGGCCCCTCTTTCCAAAACCTCCAAAGATACCAAATGAGCTTTATTGACATCGACATCAGGCAGAAACGGTTGTCAAAAACAACAGCAGCAGAATAGTGCCCTCAACTGACAACTATTATGAGCAAAATGGCATAAAAATGGTATTACGCCTCAATAATTCACTGCAACTACAATACTATGAGAACGCAAAGAATGATTGGAAGGCAAAAATCATCCGAGACCGCGGACACATTTTTGTTTGCTGTTTACAGGATCTAGTGCTGTCACAGAGACTGGTGAGATATCTCACGACACTTAATTGCTTAATATCTTTAAGGGAGTAGGACATATTTTGCATACTTTTTCATGAAAAAATCACTTACAGCACCTTTAAGTTAGAGTCAGTTCTATAAAACCACACCACGTATAAAATGAATGTAAAGAATTAAATAAATATGTAAGTAATATGAAAGAGTTAAAGAAACAACACAGATGTATGTTTTCTCTCTTGAAGTCACAAACACTCAGGTTGCCATTTAAAAACTCAAATTAGATCTTTAGATCCTTCATATCCAAAAGGATGTAGAAGACTCCACTTGACTACAGGCATAACACATTGTGTCTTTTTCTGGCCAAGAAAAAAAAATATATGGTTAAGAGTTCCTTTCTCCATCACTTGATCATTGACACGGAATAGCTGTGGTGTGTTTGTATGTGGTGTGCGTCAGTGTAATAATGTCCCTGGACACAGCCAAAGGTTCTGCCCTATTCCAACCAGTGTTTAGAATTCACACAGGGCTAAATAAAATGTCAGAATTTAATGTCAAATTGATCAATGCGTTAATCGTGTAAAAAAAAAAAAAAAAAAAAAAAAATGAACACGTTAAACGTTTAATTAATCGCATGTGTTAACGCGTTTATTTCGACAGCTCTAGATTAAAATAATATTTTTTGATATGATTTCTGGTATTTTATTTTTTATTCATGATATGATGTATCTAAAAAAACCTATAGGAGTTCTCTGTTAGGGATGTGACGACATGGTTATCACACAATTCGGTTCGATATACAATATGAGGTTCACAATTCGATGTAATCTCGATTCGATACACATAAATAACCAAATATTACAGAAATCTTTTTATTTTCTGAAACAATGTTTTAGCAAAATGCTCATTTCTCATCAAAATAAAGTTCTTTAATACACAATATAAATGCTTATATACCTTTCTCTATAAGAAAAGATCACAATTTAAATAAGCTTTCAAAATTAGTGGGCTACATTCAGGCTGATCAGGTGCTGAACAAGCAATAGAACTGAACAAAACTTCTACATTAAATATTCTACATTATATTAATATTATATCATGAAATTGTATATGTAAAATAATGATATGAGCTATCACTGTTTGAAATAATGTGTACAGTTTACAAGTAAAAACATTGAGTTTACATTCATTTGTATAAGGAACACTAAAAAGGTTACTGTCACTTTAAGGGTTTAATGAGCAGCTCACAGTGTTCCAGTTCAGTGAACATCAACGAGAACATCTCTCGGTTTCTTTAGCACATCCATGCTGTGTGAGATTAATATTATTTTATATTTTATCTGACTGTAAAGAACAGAAAGGATATTAAGACACATTATTCATTTAAAGTGGAGTTCCCCTCACCTTTGATGGACACACATTACACAGAGGAAACAATCCGCATTAACCTTGTGCGACCCCGCGTCCACGTGTGAACGTTGTATTTTGACTTCGCTATACGCAATGCATAATTTAAATGAATAAAAACCGACTGGATAATGTTCACAAGACTCTAGACCAGGGGCCATTTTTTTTATTTTCCTGGTTAATGTCTGTGCCCCCCGCCAAAAATAAAATATATATACAGCTCTGGAAAAAATTAAGAGACCACTCCAAATGTTCAGTTTCTCTGGATTTACTATTTATAGGTACACTATATTGCCAAAAGTATTCGCTCACCCATCCAAATAATTGAATTCAGGTGTTCCAATCACTTCCATGGCCACAGGTGTATAAAATGAAGCACCTAGGCATGCAGACTGCTTCTACAAACATTTGTGAAAGAATGGGCCGCTCTCAGGAGCTCAGTAAATTCCAGTGTGGTACTGTGATAGGATGCCACCTGTGCAACAAGTCCAGTCGTGAAATTTCCTTGCTACTAAATATTCCACAGTCAACTGTCAGTGGTATTATAACAAAGTGGAAGTGATTGGGAATGACAGCAACTCAGCCACGAAGTGGTAGGCCAAGTAAAATGACAGAGCGGGGTCAGCGGATGCTGAGGCGCATAGTGCACAGAGGTCGCCAACTTTCTGCAGAGTCAAACGCTACAGACCTCCAAAGTTCATGTGGCCTTCAGATTAGCTCAAGAACAGTGCGTAGAGAGCTTCATGGAATGGGTTTCCATGGCCGAGCAGCTGCATCCAAGCCATACATCACCAAGTGCAATGCAAAGCGTCGGATGCAGTGGTGTAAAGCACGCCGCCACTGGACTCTAGAGCAGTGGAGACGCGTTCTCTGGAGTGACGAATCACGCTTCTCCATCTGGCAATCTGATGGACGAGTCTGGGTTTGGCGGTTGCCAGGAGAACGGTACTTGTCTGACTGCATTGTGCCAACTGTGAAGTTTGGTGGAGGAGGGATTATGGTGTGGGGTTGTTTTTCAGGAGCTGGGCTTGGCCCCTTAGTTCCAGTGAAAGGAACTCTGAATGCTTCAGCATACCAAGAGATTTTGGACAATTCCATGCTTCCAACTTTGTGGGAACAGTTTGGGGATGGCCCCTTCCTGTTCCAACATGACTGCGCACCAGTGCACAAAGCAAGGTCCATAAAGACATGGATGAGCGAGTTTGGTGTGGAAGAACTTGACTGGCCTGCACAGAGTCCTGACCTCAACCCGTTAGAGCACCTTTGGGATGAATTTGAGCGAAGACTGTGAGCCAGGCCTTCTCGTCCAACATCAGTGTCTGACCTCACAAATGCGCTTCTTGAAGAATGGTCAAAAATTCCCATAAACACACTCCTAAACCTTGTGGAAAGCCTTCCCAGAATAGTTGAAGCTGTTATAGCTGCAAAGGGTGGGCTGACGTCATATTAAACCCTATGGATTAAGAATGGGATGTCACTTAAGTTCATATGCGTCTAAAGGCAGGTGAGCGAATACTTTTGGCAATATAGTGTATGTGTTTGAGTAAAATGAAAATATTTGTTTTATTCTGTAAACTACTGACAACATTTCTCCCAATTCCAAATAAAAATATTGTCATTTAGGCTATGTTCAGACTGCAGGCAAATCGGATTTTCTCAAAGCAGAACTTTTCAGGCAGACTGTTCGCACTATTAATTGCAAGTGATCAAATCAGATTTGCGCGTTCAACCTATCTGCATGGGTTGCTTTTGTAACGACGTAGGCATACCCACATGACGATGCTTTTAAAACAGATGCGGGGAAAAATGGAGGTGCATCATCTCGCTCTTCAAATAAGCGCCCTGTCCAGTCGCGGTGCAGAACTCCTCTGTCGCACAAGAAAAACTCAGCAATGGAGGAGACTGGTAAATATTGTGATGTTCCGTTCTGCAGTCACCGATTTTTGACGTCATCATTTTGTGTCGCGTTGAGAGTGACGCAAAATACCATTTGAAATCCGATTTGAGCAGCCAGAGCGTCCGGACCGAGATGCATCTGAAAAAATCTAATTTCAATCGCATTTGAAACCACCTCCCGATGTGGTTTGAAACAGATTCGGAAAAATCTGATTTCATGTGGGGGTTTTTTGCTGTCCAGACTATCAGAAACTCATCTGGATACAATCTGGATATGCAAAAAATCTGATTTTTAGTGGCAGTCTGAACAAGGCCTAAGAGCAGTTATTTGCAGAAAATGACAACTGGTCAAAATAACAAAGATGCAGTGTTTTCAGACCTCGAATAATGCAAAGAAAACAAGTTCATATTCATTTTTAAACAACACAATACTAATGTTTTAACTTGGGAAGAGTTCAGAAATCAATATTTGGTTGAATAACCCTGATTTTCAATCGCAGTGCATTCATGCATATTTGCACACTTTCCACAAGTCTTTCACATTGCTGTTGGGTGACTTTATGCCTCTCCTGGCGCAAAGATTCAAGCAGGAATTCAACAAACACTTGAATGGAATGGCTGCCATACATGTAGAGATGCTTATTTAAGAAACATTTGGAGTGGTCTCTTAATTTTTTCCAGAGCTGTATATATATGTGCATGTATGTGATTTTCCGAAGTTTGAGTCCACTTGTGAAAATGTTTCTATTTTGCGTTTTTCTAATTGAATCATTTATTTTTTATTACAAATTATATTATCAGCATAATAGTTTGAGTGAAAAATGTGTGCAAAACTCAATGATTTATAATATGATCCTGCATGTGAATTTTCACAGAGCATCTTGTGAAAGTGCTTTAATGAAAGAACCTGTCCTTTTGTACAAAATGAGTTAAAGTTAATGTCACAAATGTGCTTATTTGCTTACTGATCACGAAATTGTGTGGAATCTTAAATATTTCTTAAATTGTCATACAATTTTTAAAATCGCACAGAGGGGTAATTAGTAGTACGCAAGCAACAGCGAGAGATGAGCAGGCTATTTTTTCGCACCTGCATTCCAATCTACATCTTGATGTAATCCTCATGATCATGCAGTGTGTTTTCAGCAGCTGAATGGGCGGCTAAATAAAAAGTTAAAATGTGACGTGAATCGCACCTGCAAAAACCTAAAATTTTATTTCCTGGTTTAATTTATCTTTTGAATAGACTCAGATTTGTATGTTTTCTCATTTAATTGTTTAATGTCATTTTGAGTGTGACTGTGGTTTAAGGAGGGTGTACCTGTATGCTGGGTTGGAAATCTCAAGGATTAATAGTGGTGTTTTTCTTATTGCATTACGTGTTGTTCTGAAAACAAAAAGAAACAAATGAAACATGGAATGTGGCTGTCATCCGCGCAGCCTGACCGTTGGAAAGTGGGCGCGTTTTAACTTGCGCGATTAACTGAAAGTGAAGAGCTGATGGCTCGTGATGCGCGAATGGCTTGCACACACTGCATGAGTCAGTTGGGCATACTGCAGTCTCGTCACATTTTAACTTTTTGTTTAGCCTCCCATTCAGCTGATGAAAACACGCTGCATGATCAAGGGGAAGGATTACATCAAGATGCAAACTGGAATGCAGGTGCGGAATCTATATAAATAAAATAGTCTACTCCTCTCTCGCCGTTGCTGGCGTGCCAGTGATTACCCCTCCGCGTAGACTGTAATTTAAAGGATTAAAATTCTACCGCACTGAGACATGTGACACAACAGCATGCCGTCGATTTCCTTGAAGCGTTCCTACCGATGAAGCGCCAACAAAAGTGCCTCTGGTAAGAAATCTCTACGTTTTTTCATTGAAACCTGTTTGGTTGTATAGAGGAGAGCCTCTAGTTTGATATGCCGCATTAACAAATCTGTTCATTTTTCGCACGGCAGTGGCACTGATAAACATGAGTCCACATGTGGAAACTCGTACCGCATTTCCTCAAAAGCAGAAAAAACATGTTAGTTATTTTGAATAACTTTCAACACATCTGTGGGTCATTTTGCTTCATTTTAATATACATTTTGTTATAATACAATTCTATTCATTAACGTTAGTAAATACATTCCTGTATGTTCACTGTGTATTTTCATTGTGAGAATAAATTGTTTTATCCAAAAGCTGTAATGTCTCTAAAACATGAATAACCAACACTCCTGGAAACAAACAGTTTGATGAAAAAATCTTTCTATAGCTTAGTGTTATTTAAAAGGTCACAACTTAGTCTTGTTGTCCACATATGTGGACATTAATTTTTAGGAAATCTATTTGCTCTAGACATTTTTATTTTATTTTTTGGCTTGTTTATTAGGTGCAACTAGTTACAAATCAAAAAGGGAAATGGAAAATGCACACAGCAGTCACTCGGGGGGTCTCTTGAGGTTTATCTCAAGCACTTTTCATCAAAACAAGGCGATTTTCCAGGTATTCCAGTACTTACATTTCCAAAAGCTAAATTCAAGCACTTTGAATTTCAAGGACCTTGTGTGAACCCTTTAGAAAAAAAGTGCAGTAGGGATAAAATCAAGCGATAGAGAGATTATGATGTTTGACAGGTCATGTTGCAAATTTCGAAATATTGAGTTATGCCACGATATAGCTCATCATTTTTTTGGTTTGCGATATACAGAAATTTGATATATCGTCCCATCCCTATTCTCTATGTAGTGAGTCAGTAGTTTTGGAAAGTATATAGATGAATGTTTAAATTGCCTCAGTCTCTTTCATTTTCTCATGATGGAGAGGCAAAATTTCCAACATCCTGTTGTTGTATGAAAACTTTACCACTTTGATGTACAATATGCATTAGTTGGTCTGTGAATGGTCTGTGCGTGTGCCATCTGAGGCTGAAAACACAACTTTTTTTTTTTTTTTTTTTTTTTTTTTTTAGGGGTCACTATGGAGATGCACAATCTGGTGCAGAGGAGAATCTATCCCTTCCTCCTGATGGTAGTGGTGCTGATGGGAATCCTCTCTTTTCAAATCCGACAATTCAAGCGCCTTTATGAGCACATCAAGAATGACAAGTGAGTCCTGAGTTTGGTTTAACTCTTACAAGCATAAGATCTATTTTATATAACTTAGCACTGATTGCCTTGTTTATCTTGTTCTTTCTTTGTCCGTGCAGGTACCTTGTTGGACAGAGACTTGTAAACTATGAACGCAAAGCTGGCAAGCCCAGCACTACCACACTCAGCAGTTCAGTGCAGGAGTAAAAGCTTGGGAATGCTTTGGAGTCACTGTTTTTGTGTTTGACTGAGCGAGCATGTGTTGCGTGAATGACTGAATGGGCCTTCCTCTCCTGCTCTCTCTGCTTACCCCTGATGTGTGTGTCTATACATCTGTCACGTCCACTAAGACTCTAAAAACTGACCTCTGGCCTCTCTGACCCTGCCAGCAAAATGGGGCAAAAGAGCCATGTATATAAATGTGGAGAAAAGAGTGAAACCTTAAAGCCAACCAACTATGGATTAAAAAGAATGTCACTCTAAAAAAAGATAAGATTAAGTTTATGTATTAATTTATTAAATCTAGTTGTTACCTTATTTGTGGAGTTTTGTTCATTGGTAAGACAACCCATATGGTTCTTTTCATTACCCTTAAGGAGAGGCCAGTCAGACTTCAGGGATGAAATGTCTCTCAGATGAACGTCTGGGTCACAATGGAGCTGCGATGTCACATTAGTACATTTTTTTTTTTTTTATTTATTAGTTGTGATTTTTCAATGGAATATGATTTTGACGTTTTTGAATGAGAGTCTTGCTTGATTTGATGCTTTCAGTAGTGTGTCTTACCCTAACTTCTCAGTGCTTTAAAGGGATCCTTCTCCCAAAAAGGAAAATGGAATCATTATTTACTCACCCTCATGTTGTTCCACAGTCACCATTGACTTTCACTGTATGGAAAAAGATGCAATGAAAGTGAATGGTGATAAAGGCTACCATTCTGCCTTACATCTCCTTTTCTGTTCCACGGAAGACAGAAAAGTCATATGGTTTGGAACAACTTGAGGGTGAGTAAATTGTGTCCCTTAAACCTACCTAATTTTATGTGCATAGACGAAGTTGGTGGTGGCTTTAAAGGTTATGCCTCTAGACCCACTAATCCTTGTAAATGTGGGAAAGAGGGAATTTTGTTTCAAAAACAGTTTGCGCAGGACACTGTCGGACTGTTGTTGATGTACTCAAGAACATACAAGCACAGAGTCAGTAGCTAGTTGCTGAAGCTGAGTTTGATGGTAGTGTTTATGGCTCACAATGAGCTACAAAGCCTACCTCTGCCTAATAGTTCTTCTCAGCTCTGAAAAGTCCTTTTCTGGTAACTTTGAAGACCATTTAGAGTGCTAATTGCATTAGTGGTTGAGCTAGCATATTTGTTTGCTGTTCAAGTTGTAAGATATCGACTGTTGTATGTCCGTCTCGTGCTCAGCATGGCCTAGCAACACTTTCTCATAGTAACTCTGGCACGTACACAAGTCGTTGCATTTTTTTAAAGAAAGCGTTGAAATGTCTTTTAAGAGCAGCAATAGTTTTGAAACCCTTTAGACCAAATTTTTTAACCCTTATTCATATGTGATTTCACCATAATTTATCAAACTGATAAAATTTTGAACTAACATGTATGATTTATGACTTGCTGCAGTTTGGTAGAAGGGAAGTCTGTTTTGTGTCAAGGAGGAGCCTGGCGTGTTTTGTAAATAGTGTAACTTTCAATTATTCTGGATCATTTTTCGTAGTATGTTTTCTCTATTTCAGATTTGCTACGTCTGTTACAAGTTCATGATTTCAAAAGTTATCAGCTGAATTTGTCTAAGACGACATTAGAGATGGTGTTAATCAGTGCTGTGATACTATAAGTGACCTTACAGTATCTTATTACACTGAAACTGGATACTGTATGCTTCATCGTTTAAGCTCCTCTGAATTGCAAAATGTTCTATTTTTATATGTGCAACTAGTGACACCGATTTGATGTTTAATCAGCCAGGTGATTCGATTTCCTCTAAAGGTTTTTTTTTTAATTTTTTTTTTTTTTAGTTTGGCTAGAATCCAGGTAAAATTAGTGGCCCAGATCTGAAGACCATTGTGTGTCTGGTTCACTAAGCCTTTCCTTTTCATAGCATGTTTGTGTGAGAAGTATTCAGTATTCTGAATGTTTTAAAACCTCCTGCCAGGAGGCTCTCGCTGTAACAATTACATCCTCATGACAATTTATTTTATTTTTTTTTTCTTTTTTGTTGAAGGCTTTTATTACAAATATTAAATCACAAAGTGTGGTACTATGGTGCTTTTGTCTCTTTGATCAAACTTCATGTTATGTGTGTAATGTGGAATCATTCACTGTCCTATTTTTACACAACAGTTTTTACGTTTACAGTCATGGTTTCAAGGTTGAAAATGGTTGTGCCAATTCGAATGAAATATTCATCATATTCCGTGGCGGAAGTGTGATGATATAAAGATGTTTAGTAGGATGATGGCTCAGTATATCACCCCTTGATTCATCACAATAATGAGTCTGGAACATCTGGCTTGGTGGAAGGGAATTAATTATCAGAGTTATACAAGACTTAAATGCAAAATTTAAAGAACTTGATTGATAGCTAAGGGTACGTTTACACCACAAAGATGTACTAAAAACGAAAAAGTTTTTCCTTTGCGTTTTTGAAAAGTTTCGCGTACAGACGACAACATTGTCAAAACGATCCCCGTTCACCCAGATCCGCGAAAACGACTAAAAACGCTGTATTATGCATTCCACTTTGTAAAGAAACACTACGCGTCTGCGCACAAGCATTCTTCCACAGAGCGGTGAATACAAACAATGAAGATGGCGAAAGCATCGAGCAATTTTGTCTGGACGGACGATGAGGCTGCTTTATTACTACAATTACTTTGCTGGAGAAGCGTCAATAAACTCAAAATCTTGAGCAGCACAAACACAGTCCTGTAGTCCGCCATTGTAGTTTTGAATGTCTCGCGCGTTGTTTTAAAGTACTCGCGCACATGCCTATAGACTGAACACGTAATACGCATGCGCATGACGTCATCGTTTTCACAAATATCGTTTTTGTATGTTTACACGGAGACGATAACAGCATCGTTTTCAAAAACGTGCACTTTGAGACCCGTTTTCAAAAGTTTGCGTTTTCAGGCTCCAAAACGCCGTTGTCGTGTAAACGAACATCCAAAACGCATAAAAAGTTTTTCCGTTTTAGTTGAAAACGTTGTCGTGTAAACGGCCCCTAATATTCCAATTTTAGATCTAGGATTTGATTAGAATATTGTTTTGCTATATCCATGTATTTATTAGTAAAACAGTGATCTAGACAAGGACCAAATGACCCCAAGCCATTATTTCATCTTATTTTAATATAAACCATGATAGAAATCGCAATGACACTATTACTTGGACATGTATATTGGCCCATGTTTTTTCAATGATAAGTAATTTGTATATGTATCAACCACAAATCATTTTACATGATGACTTGTATCACCCAAATTTACTGAGCTCTTGGGCTTCTGGGTATCATCATTCAGTACTAGACATATTCCAGTAATTTGCCCTAGTCCATGTCACTGTCATTTTGTCCTTTTGACCTTCACTGTATGATAATGGCATCGTGTGTTCAAAGACTCCAATTAAAGTTCAGGACCTTAGCAATATTAATATACAGTATATTGTGGGTTAGTCACATAAGCTCTCACAGTGCACAGTTATGCAACATAGAGTGTCATGTCAAAATTAGAGAAAGAACTGGCTTCTGTTCTCGGTTAGCAGCACTCACAATGGCTATAAGATCTAGAGGCAACCCTAATGCACAAATTATATTATTCAACCACTGGAATAGTGCTAAACACTATTACTATTATAACTTTGGGAATTTATCTAATATGAATAGGACTAATAAAACAGCCTAATAAGTACATATATGCAACATCTGTATATTTAGGAATGAACCATTATGGCATTAAGATATCAAAGTGGCCGGCAGGTTTTAGTGGCTAATTTTTCCTGAGTAATTTATCCAAATGTCCTCTAGGATGTGCTGTTTCTGATGTTGTTTGATCGAAAGTATTAGTAAAAGTGTTTGTTTAAATTGGCAATATCCACATAAGCCATGGATTATATAGCAAGAAAGCAACAATCTTAGTGTGACCAAAAACACAAAGTTAAAGTTGTTTAGGTATCTTTGTTATCAGTGTTTTTAAAAAAGGAAACGAGAGAACATCTTGTCCGCAAGAGCATGTTATTCCTACTGCATCCAATTAACCTTCCACTGATCCCATGATTAGGCTCGTGGAGCCATGGATTATGGTCAGATATAGGCAATCAAAGTGCAGAAAGTCACTGTGAATGTCCTTGTATCAAAGTCATTTAAAAATAAAAGTGATGAGTAATAATGTTGTAAGTTGCAAGTGTCTTTGTTGCATGATCAGACTTCAGCTGTGTAAGCCAAGTGTAGCACTATTGTTCATTAAACTGTTACACATTCTTGGATGCAAATTGTTGCAGCATTAGTTGGAAAATATACAGCACTGATTCCTTGGACAGTAAGATTACTGTTCTGCACATGTAACTGTGAAGGGGGAGGGGGGAGAGAGAGACCGACAGACTAAGGAGATTATGAAACTTGTCTCTAAACTGTGCTCTTGCCCATGCCAGACACAGCATTCTCCAATGGAAGTCCTTCATCCTCACATTGAACTTTGGGTGAATTCTCCAACTAGAGTCTGCATCCACAGATGGGATCACACAGAGCAAGTCAAGTGAAGAAAAAATGGGATAATTGACCTAAAAATGATCTTGGCTTTGCATACTGTATAATAATTGTGGAAACCAATGGTGGACATGGAACAAGGTTATCCAGTTCTTGAGGATCAGATGATATGGAAAAGATGACCACACAAGGTCTTTGACTTTTGGTGTTCAGTGCTTGGCAAAGTGCGAGTCACTCCATTTAATACCATTACTCATGTCAAGAACAAGTGCCGAGGATTACCACTCGCTATGTGAATCTCTGTGAATTCTGCAAGATTTTTGCTTTCATATTCCACCTGCCAGATCTAAAGCCACATGTTAAATGGTTCTAATAATTGAGAATGGGGTTGCTGGAGGTCTACTTCTGGTCAAAGATCGCCAAAATTTCTCCAGTGACAACCAAGTAAGAGGCTGCAATAATGAAGAGTCCTCGATACAGAGTTCCATTTTTGTGCAGCCCACAGAGGACTCTTATTTTGCAGATGATGAAGAGCACCATCATTATGATGAAGATGATGATGATGATGATGTCTACCAAGAATTTGAGGAGTTGGACTTTTCAAAACTGCCAGACACCAAGAGCATCGCATCAGATGATTCCTTCTACCCACCTGATGATTCATTCAACTATGAGAAATGTCCAAGCCCAGAGAGTCCTGAGCCACTCAGCTTCTTCAAGGCATGCTGCACTAACAATGCCATCATTGTCAAGATCATGATAAGGCAAGGTGTGACACAGGATGAGGTACGAGAGGTGGACAAAAATAACAGAGTAAGTTTTTATAAGATTTTATAAGAATATTATTTTCTGCAGTGTGTTATGTGGAACAAGTTTTCACTGAATTTTGATGCTCAGATCCAGTTCAAAGAAGTTTGATACAGCATGGATACATTTAAGCGAGATCTTGACTTACAACTATCTAGTTTAACTTTGGCCTTTTCCATATCGAGCAGCACAAGTGATTGAAACATTATTGATCATAAACATTCTAATGCAGCTAGAATTATACCCAACAGGTAGTTTAGGATAATCTGTGTTTAATATTACCGCCTAACATAATGCATTTTCTGGATACTGGCATAATAAACATATTACTTTCCAGGAGTAATTTATAAAAACGATGTGTTTAAAGAGTGACATTTTTGACTGGAGGAAGGCCCTTTCACTCCCCTTAGCCCCGAGAGGCTTACAGTTATGACAGTGTGGGTGAAAACGGTGTCATGTTTATGCAAGTCCATTATCATATCAAAGAGCCTTTAAGCATGCACGATCCTCGGAACGCTCCTCTGGGAATGGGCTCGTGCTGCTGCTGTCTCCTTCCTTCATAAATATCCACTTTGTGCAGAAATAAGGTCAAGACATTCATCTATACATGAATATGACATTAAATGCAGAATCTTAAAGGGAAGACATCTCCAATTTCCCTGATCCAGTTAGACGTTAAAATATTGTCAAACATTTTGGCTAACCGATTAAGTTATGACATCTCTTATACATATAGATCAGGTGGGGTTTATTCAGGGCTGCAGCTCTTCTGATGACATTAGGCGTTTCATCAATATCATGTGGTCAGTGGCGAATGATCAGTCTCCGGTCACTGCATCTCACTTGATGCTGAAAAGGCGTTTGATATGGTAGAATGGGATTATATTTTTACGCATTTGGAAATGTACGGGTTCAGGAATACTTTTATTGGTTGGATTAAGTTACTTTATAGACACTCGGTAGCGGCGTTACATACGAATGGATTAATTTCAGTTTATTTTACTCTGGATAGGGGCACCTGGCAGGGTTGCCCTCTTTCCTCATTATTGTTCTGTCTTGCCCTGGAACCATTAGCAGCCACGATAAGAAAGGAGGATGATTTTCCAGGGGTAATGGCAGGTGGTGTGGCGCATAAGCTTTTGCTTTACGCAGATGATATTTTATTATTTGTCTCCGACCCTACAAGATCTGTGCCTTGCCTCCACAGAATCATTTCCTTTTCTAAGTTCTCGGGATACAGAGTTAATTGGTCTAAATCCGAAGCTTTGGCTCTGACAGCGTACTGCCCGCTAATGGCTTTTAGGGCGAGTTGCCTTCCAGTGGCCCAAACAGGGCATAAGTATTTGGGTATTTTATTCCCAGCAAATTTGTGATTTATTTAGAGTTAATTTTGACTCTTTAATAAAAAGTTTTTCGAGTGATGTGGGCAGGTTAATGTTATTAAAATGAGTTGTATTCCAGAATTCAACTACCTGCAACAGTCTCTCCCTATAGATGTCCCCCTCTCTTATTTCAAGCAATTTGATAGCATAGTGAAGTCCTTCATTTGGAATGGTAAACATCCCAGATTACATTTCAGTAAGTTGCAAATGCCGATTGACAAAGTTGGGCTAGGCCTATCCAAGATTTTGTTTTATTATTATGCATTCAGTCTCAGACATTTGGCTCATTGGTCACTGCCACCTGAGAGAGAGCCCCTCCCTGGTTTTGTATTGAACAGGAAGTTCTTGCCCCTATTTAGCCATTGCAAAACCTTTCTATCAAACTAATCGGAGAAGTGAAGTTACACCCCGTTATCTCGCATTTGCACTCGGTATGGACAAATGTGTCCAGAGTGTTTAATTCGGACGTTTATTTAAATGTTGCCTCGAGCATATGGCTGAACCCAAAATTATGTATTAATAAGTCCCCTTTCTGCTGGTCAGAGTGGATTGTGAGGGAGGTTAATACACTCGGTGACCTGTATGAGAGTGGATTGTTGAGATCCTTTGAAAATTTGGAGATCTCAGTTCTTTAGGTATTTACAGCTGCGCCACCTGCTCTGTACTATTTTTGGGAGTAGTATACACCCCGCTAAAGCAGCAGATACTCTGGGAGTGGTGATTACTGCTTTTGGAAAAGGTCATGAGGCATCAGTGTATTACTCCCTGTTAATTCAGAGTCTGGGGGATGGAACTTTAACTTCTGTCAAGAGATTATGGGAGAAAGATTTAAACTTGGTATTGGAGGAGGGAGTGTGGGCTAGGATTTAAAAAAAACGTCAAGTCTGCATCTAGAGATGCAAGGGTGCACCTTATGCAATTCAAGATTTTACATCGATTCTATTGGACCCCCTCTAGATTGTATAGGCTTGGTCTTAAAGACACACCCACCTGCTGGCGATGCCAATCAGAAGATGAAGACACAACCCATGTTTTGTGGTGGTGTGTTAAGATCCAAGAATTTTGGTTGAAGATTCAGAGTTTTATGTGTGATGTATTGGGCACTCAAATTTCATTTTGCCCCAGACTCTGTATTTTAGGCAATGGGACAGTCATCAGTATAGGGGATAAACTTACAAAAATTGGGTCCTAACCAGTGTTATGATTGGCAGACAAATTGTTTTAAGGGGATGGAAGTCAGCTGGAGCACCCTCATTTCAAGAATGGTGTACGGAGATGGGGAGGGTGGTGGCTTTCGAGGAAGTGTCATGTAGAAGGCTGGGGAATTGGGATTCATTTGATGGGAAATGGGGCAGGTATTTGGCATTTTTGGAGGGCTCTCGGGGAGGAGCAGTGGAGAGAAGTTTAGGTTTAAATATGTGTGTGATGATTATTAATTTTGTGTGTGTGTGTGTGTGTGTGTGTGTCTATAATCATGTGTGACCACAGGGATGTTGTTGAGGGTCAGGGTGGGGTTGGGGATTAGGAGGGGGAGAGGTAATAGTGGGGGTTAAATATTGATTCTGTGTATATTTGTTTTGCTTTTCTTTATCTATATGAATCAATAAAAAATGTTAATCAGAAAAAAAGGGAAGACATCTGGCTTGGATGGCAACTGTGAGCAGAACAAAACATAAACATATCATATTGCTTTATGCTACACATGATGTGCCACATCGTGACAAATAGTGGAACGGGGTATGTTTGGAAATAGCATACTACCACAGTGTATATAGTACGTATACTGTGCACAGTATGTACATTTTCTGTATGCATGGAATGCATGCCAAAATGTGCAGTATATAACGGAGTACACGGCATACATTACTGTATTCCACAATGTAATGTACTTGACTGGACATTTAAGTTTTCAGTGGGATGAATGAACCAGAAGTAATATCAGCCATGTTTTTTAACATCACTTTCTTGACTCTTTATTTCAACAGACCATCCAATTTTAAGTGGATGATATTGAAAATTGGATATTGGAAACAACCCTTTTTATTTCCAAGGTGATAACATGCAATGTGATGAGGCCATGAGACAACATAGAGTACTGTTTTTATGGAATAATGCCAACTGTTTCACTTACAATTTTCTATAGTACTAAATAGTACTATTATACAGTGTATTCTGTGCAGTATTCAGTAAGTAGTAAGTTAATGTTCCATTCTCAATATAATCCTGGTCTTCAGTACATAAATAATAGTTAATGTTGACATTTTCATTTGTGTTTGTCCACCCACTACACATTATGTACTTTAAAGTATTTTGTAGTTTAAATGGAAGGGTCATTGTGAATTTGTCTACTTTTGACAAATCTTTGTCCAGACTTGATGTCCAGCTGTGATCTGCTTCTGCTGAAATCTCAGGGGTGTGCATCCAGCCAGCTAAGCCCTAAAACAGATGGGAGTTTGGATTGCAGTTCGAGATCCAGCCCAAGCAGATCATAATCATGCCTGAGCTTTTAAAAGGCTCTCTAAAGGCCCAGGCATACTCCAGAGTTTTTCTTCGTTCTTTGCTCAGAGCCCAAAAAAAAGTTCAAAACAGCTGAGCAATGGTATACTTTTTGCGAACATTCAGACACTGGCCATGCCACTGTGGGAGGCGTTTAGAGGAGAATTTAAATGAGGATGCACAAGTCTACATGTAAAATCTTAACTAATGTTACATTAAAATGTGTTCTTCCTCATTCTATGAGTAGAATTCACACGAGATCAGTAAAAGAATCTGTTTTAACCACTTGATGATTTAAAGTTATATTTATGCCGTAGGTCAGGGGTGTCAAACTCGGTTCCTAGAGGGCCACAGCAGAATTTAGCTCCAACCCCAATTAAACGCACCTGAAGCAGCTAATCAAGGTCTTCAGGAGTGCTTGAAGATTACAAGGAGGCATTTTGGAGCAGGGCTGGAACTAAACTCTGCAGGGCTGTGGCCCTCCAGGAACTGAGTTTGACACCCCTGCCTTAGATAATGTGTAATTTGTCATGTTTACATTCTGAATTCCGTATACACGGCCATAATATGCACTGGTTAAACTCAGTAATTTAGGATGACACTGATACTACTGCAAAGATTGGGCATAAAAGAGTGTTAATGTTCAGAATACAGACAAAATGATAAGAGAGGCATATCTCAATTTGGGCAGATGTGTGAATGGCTTTCAGCTGCAGACAGCACGAGTGAATAGGCACTTAGAGTATTTGAGTAGATTTTATTAATTTTGTAGACTAATTAATAAAAATTACATGACATGTTCTTGTAAAATGTCTCTACGTAAAGAATCGCACTAGGTAAGTTTGCGCCAGCTCGCTAATAACTCCGTACGCCAGTGTGTTCGTGTTGTCTGAGCTCCAGGTCACACCTACCGATGATGTGGACAAATGGCAGTAAGGTGTTTAGTAGCCAGTACAAAGTTTTCCTGAAGTTCGTCCTGGCGAGCTGTTACAAACCACTGAAACGAATGCAAAAACACCTTCGTTTTGTCCAGATTTCTTTCTAAATGACACCACACCCGTTCGTTCTTCGCTTTTGTATGAAGTATGCCAGGGCCTTAAGACATCAAAATACTACAGGGCCCCACTTAGACAGCGATTTTTGGAGACTCATACGAGGGAAGAAACTCTAATTTGTCCATTTAGACAGAGAACCATAAATGTAAAGCATAATTCCACTCAAAAGAGTCTGACTGTAGGCCATAAAAGACTAAATTTGAATCCACCACCTACTGTCATACCAAATTATATGCGAGAACTGAGGTGACTTCCTTCCCCAATTAATCATTTTCACTTAAATTGCATTGACTGCTACTAAACGCATCTGTCTGCCTGAAAATAGAATCCTGTAATAAAACACTAAATGAAGCATTACCTATTGGCCCCTCATTTGTGCCTGCACAGTGCGTGCCAATAATGAAAAAGATACTCAGTCACACTTTGCCGCCTTGTACAAGCATTGAATGTATTAACAAACATCTTATTCAACTTGGGGGGAAAAAAAACTTGATTTACATTCTATCTAGGACTGTAGGCATGGTGTATGACTCACTTCTAACTAACACAGCATTGTTTGAAAAATAAATGTTCCGAAGACAGACAGAAAAAACACTTTAACGGAAACAAACGGTTACTCACACACACATAGAAAAGGCTCTTGTTTCCTAAAGATGCAGCTCTGTGGCAGTAAAAGACATGTCTTTTAAGATTCTATGGACCATTTGCATTTAAATGTCTTTCAACCAACACAGACCCTGATAATGTTTTAACCAAATCTTATTCTACTGCTATTAGCACATTAGCACAGCGCCATTAAGCTCCAGTATTTAATGATCCCGTTTATCAGTCTTAGGGGAAACCTTTTTCTAATGCTGATTATTACAACATGTCTACTTTGATTCAGGCCTGCTGTCTGTATTGAACAGTTTCAGATTTCACCTTTGAGTCTGTTTTCACCTTCACCATTCTGTTGATCCCTGGCAGGAGGGAGCTTTAGAAGGCTAGAGAAGCTTTCCTTTACAATCACCTAACGACAGTGTGACATTTCCCTTCCCTGTTTGGTGTAACCTCACGTGAGCCATACGAAGTGTCATTGGGATCTACCACTCTGTAGAAATCGCTACATATCATAATACTGGCTCTTTACCATTAATAACATTTTGTGTTGAGAGCTATATTAGTTCTTAAATTTTGTTTACAAGGCAGCTGCGGTGAGGTTCAATTGACCAAGAAAGAGAGAGACAACATGAAGTCCCAAATTGTTTAAAAAAACAACATATTTTTGTTTAGCTGTACATCACTTTAAAATTTTATGGCTATGATCATGTTAAGTTTCTTGATTTTCTGGAGCATAGCGCTATAAATGCCAGCAGACCAGCACTCTGAGCCCACAGGGAACTCCATACTAAATCTTAGCTAATAGTCTTAATGGGGCTTACCATCTGCCAGTAGTGCTCTATTATATCTCAGTCTGGAGACGCACAAGAAAAGGGAGCTGCTTTGTTGTTTGAGCAATGCCAATGACCTCATGCATTTGTTTTGATTTCCTCTTCACACACACACATGCTGATTTACTTTGTGGCATTGCATGTGACACTGCACTTTGATTTGTTTGTGTTTGTTCCATGTGTTAGGATGATAAATCACACTTCTGCTGTTGCTTATGCATCTACATCATTTAACATTTTTCTGTTCAACCCATGTCATGTTATTAATTTTGAATATTGTTGGGTCTATGCAGCTCATTATGATTTTAATAAATTTCAGTGTTCTGTTTACTTTTGTACCATGAACAATTTTGGTATAGTGTTGCGTTGCCACTTAAGGTTAAATGTTAATTTCCAGGCAAAACCAGTTGAAAACCACTGATCTAGACATTAAAAAGAAACAAATTTTAAATAATAGTTTTTTTAATACCCATAGAAATTTGTCTTGATTTTGTAGTAATATGCATGGTCTGATCTAACAATACACTTGCCAGTCCAAACATGTTTGTAAAGGACACCAAATGTTCTAATTGACTCATTATCTTGCTAAGGATTATAAGCTCATCTATCTCATAGGTAAGAGGATCAAACCCATGTGTCGGTGACCTCAACACCCCTTGATGGATGAGGAAACTTGCCCTGCAACAGTCTATGTCATTAAATGAACTGCTATATAGTAGGGTTCAATTGCTTCAGTGCCTCCATAAAACACCTTTTAAAGTAATAATGGACATTGAAGAAAATGACACTTCTAGACTGTTGAAGTGACTCATATTTTTCCTCTCCACTGCTTAACAGACAGGTCTGATAGTGGCATGCTACCAGGGCTTCGTGGATGTGGTCATTGCTCTTTCTCAGTGTGCACTTGTGGACGTGAACTGGCAGGATAACGAGGGGAATACAGCTCTTATGACTGCTGCACAAGCAGGTAGGGGAAGTGACCTCAATTCTGCTATCAAAGGCTATTGCTGCTGTTTCCAATCAAAATCCCCCAGTATTTTTCTAAATATGTACTCCTGTGTCTTGGTACACTTACAAGACAAATAATTATGTTGGATTGACAAAGTCAACGTGTAGTTATTGTACCACAATCTTGTTCAAAATCCAACAAAAATTCCACTGTCTTACAGTTGAAGTCAGAAGTTTACATGCACCTTAGCCAAATACATTTAAACTCAGTTTTTCACAAGTCCTGATGTTTAATCGTAGAAAACATTGCCTGTCTTAGGTCAGTTAGGATCACTACTTTATTTCAAGAATGTGAAATGTCAGGATAATAGTAGAGAGAATTATTTCAGCTTTTATTCCTTATGTACACTTTGTAAGTATTTGGTAGCATTGCTTTTAAATTGTTTAACTTGGGTCAAACATTTTGGGTAGCTTTCCACAAGCTTCTCACAATAAGTTGCTGGAATTTTGGCCCATTCCTCCAGGCAGAACTGGTGTAACTTAGTCAGGTTTGTAGGCCTCCTTGCTCACACACGCTTTTTCAGTTATGGCCACAAATTGTCTATCAGATTAATGTCAGGGCTTTGTGATGGCAACTCCAATACCTTGACTTGGTTATCCTTAAGCCATTTTGCCACAATTTTGGAGGTATGCTTGGGGTCATTGTCCATTTGGAAGACCAATTTGCGACTGAGCTTTAACTTCCTGGCTGATGTTTTGAGATGTTGCTTCAATATATCCACATAATTTTCCTTCCTCATGATGCCATCTATTTTGTGAAGTGCACCAGTCCCTCCTGCAGCAAAGCACCCCTACAACATGATGCTGCCACCCCCATGCTTCACGGCTGAGATGGTGTTCTTCGACTTGCAAGCTTCACCCTTTTTCCTCCAAACATAACAATGGTCATTATGGCCAAAAGGTTCATTTTAGTTTCATCAGATCAGAGTAAATTTCTCCAAAAAATAAGATCTTTGTCCCCATGTGCACTTGCAACTGTAGTCTGGCTTTATTTATGGCGGTTTTGGAGCAGTGGCTTCTTCCTTGCAGATCAGCCTTTCAAGTTATGTCGATATAGGACTCGTTTTACTGTGGATATAGATACATGTCTACCTGTTTCCACCAGCATCTTCACAAGGTCCTTTGCTGTTGTTCTGGGATTGATTTGCACTTTTTGCACCAAACTATGTTCATCTCTAGGAGACAGAATGTGTCTCCTGAGCGATATGATGGCTGCGTGGTCCCATGGTGTTTATACTTGTGTACTATTGTTTGTACAGATGAACATGGAACCTTCAGGTGTTTGGAAATTGCTCCCAAGGATGAACCAGACAAATTTTTTTCTGAGGTCTTGACTTTAACATGCATCTATCTATCTGTCTGTCTGTCTGTCTGTCTGTCTGTCAGGCTCGTGACCACAGATATAGGTGTGGCAGATCTTGCTTTTTTTTTTTTTTTTTTTTTTTTTTTTACATTATTCAACTCATTATTCAAACACAAATTCTAAATAAGCACGCTTTATCTTAAAATGTTGACTTGTTGCAGATCAAAATCTAAACAAATGCTATTTTATAATGTTAAGTGGTGTTAAAAAACTCCAGGGAGGAGAGAGAGAGAAACAAAACTATCTACCAGCCATTTACACATTTTCACAGTAATAAAAAACTAAATTTTTTATAATGATAATGTTTTAAATAATACTACATTTAAAACAAAGTTTCAAGAGCCAAGGCTTTTTGACACAGTTTGTTGTCATACAAAACATACAGTACCTTATCACCTACCCTTATATTTTGATTGCCAAACAATTTTTTTTATGTCTGGCTTGTTAGGACTAAGTTTGCAGTAGAAATTGCACGCTGTTACACACGTTTATCGCTAATGCTCGCCATATCTGTCACACTGCTGATGCGCACTAATACTAGAGTTAACTTTGGTTTGGCACTATGTTCATAGGCAGATTAATTTCTGCGCCAATGGTTCTCAGTGAGGGCTCATTGCAGTACCATATTTGACCACAAATTTCTGTTGGAGGGGCACTGTGGAGTTTGGGAGGACAGCAGACTCTCTGCCCCACATGCTTGTAAATCTATATAAAACACAGTATAACGCAGCTTTCAGCTACATTACGACTTAAAAATAGAACAAAAACGTATAGTAGGCCTGCTTCTAAATACATATATCAGCATTTTGAACACATTTATGGGCAAACAAATTACATTGTCGGCAGTTTATAAAACCCCAATTCCAAAAAAGTTGGGACAGTGTGAAAAATGCGAATAAAAATAAAAAGGAGTGATTTGTAAATTATATTCAGCCTTTGCTATATTGAAAGCACTTCAACTACACATTAGATGGTTTTACCTTGTGAATTTAATTTTTATTTTATTATTATTTTTTTTTTAAATGTACAGTAATTTCAAATCAGTTTATTGCAACATGCTCCAAAAAAGTTGAGACAGCGGCTGTTTAAGACTAATAACAATCTGACAAGTTGAAATAAGGCGCTGTGAAACAGGAGATGTTAAACAGATGAGGCAATTGTGTCATAGTAATGTATACTGTACAAGGAGCCTCCAAAAACAGCCTAGTCCTTCAAGAGCAAGGATCATTCAAGATTTGTCAATTTGCAAAGAGATGCTTCAGCAAATAATCCAGCACTTTGAGAACAGTGTTCACCAAAGACAAATTGGAAGGATTTGGGGCATTTCACCCTCTATAGTGCACAATATAGTTAAAAGATTTGAGGAATCTGATCAAATCTCTGTGTGTAAAGGGCAAGACGAAAACCATTTCTAAATGCGCGTGATTTCTGATCCCTCAGACATCACTGTCTTAAAAAACGGCATTCATCTGTAATGGATATCATGAACATGGGCTTGGGATAACTTTAGTAAACCTATGTTAGTCAACACCACTCGCCGCTGCATCCACAGATGCAAGTTAAGGCTTTACTATGCAAAGCAGAAGCCCTACATCAACACTGTCCTGAAGCGCTGCCGACTTCTCTGGTCTCGGTCTCATCTTAGATGGAAAGCAGAACAGTGTAACTGTGTTTTTTGGTCAGAAGAGTCCACATTTCAAAAAGTTTTTGAAAAACACAACCGTCGTGTTATCCGGGCCAAAGAGGAAAAGGACCATCCAAGCTTTTATTAGCGTCAGGTCCAAAAGCCAGTGTCACACCAGGGGTGTGTCAGTGCCCAAAGCATGGGTAACTTGCACATCTGTGAGAACATCATGAATGCAGACAGATATGTACAAATTTTGGAGCAACATATACAGGTGCATCTCAATAAATTAGAATGTAGTGAAAAAGTTCATTTATTTCAGTAATTCAACTCAAATTGTGAAACTTGTGTATTAAATAAATTCAATGCACACAGACAGAATTAAGTCTTTGGTTCTTTTAATTGTGATGATTTTGGCTCACATTTAACAAAAACCCACCAATTCACTATCTCAAAAAATTAGAATATGGTGACATGCCGATCAGCTAATCAACTCAAAACACCTGTAAAGGTTTCCTGAGCCTTCAAAATGGTCTCTCAGTTTGGTTCACTAGGCTACACAATCATGGGGAAGACTGCTGATCTGACAGTTGTCCAGAAAACAATCATTGACACCCTTCACAAGGAGGGTAAGCCACAGACATTCATTGCCAAAGAAGCTGGCTGTTCACAGAGTGCTGTATCCAAGCATGTTAACAGAAAGTTGAGTGGAAGGAAAAAGTGTGGAAGAAAAAGATGCACAACCAACCGAGAGAACTGCAGCCTTATGATTGTCAAGAAAAATCGATCAAGAATTTGGGTGAACTTCACAAGGAATGGACTGAGGCTGGGGTCAAGGCATCAAGAGCCACCACACACAGACATGTCAAGGAATTTGGCTACAGTTGTCGTATTCCTCTTGTTAAGCCACTCCTGAACCACAGACAACGTCAGAGGCGTCTTACCTGGGCTAAGGAGAAGAAGAACTGGACTGTTGTCCAGTGGTCCAAAGTCCTCTTTTCAGATGAGAGCAAGTTTTGTATTTCATTTGGAAACCAAGGTCCTAGAGTCTGGAGGAAGGGTGGAGAAGCTCATAGCCAAAGTTGCTTGAAGTCCAGTGTTAAGTTTCCACAGTCTGTGATGATTTGGGGTGCAATGTCATCTGCTGGTGTTGGTCCATTGTGTTTTTTGAAAACCAAAGTCACTGCACCCGTTTACCAAGAAATTTTGGAGCACTTCATGCTTCCTTCTGCTGACCAGCTTTTTAAAGATGCTGATTTCATTTTCCAGCAGGATTTGGCACCTGCCCACACTGCCAAAAGCACCAAAAGTTGGTTAAATGACCATGGTGTTGGTGTGCTTGATTGGCCAGCAAACTCACCAGACCTGAACCCCATAGAGAATCTATGGGTATTGTCAAGAGGAAAATGAGAAACAAGCGACCAAAAAATGCAGATGAGCTGAAGGCCAAGGTCAAAGAAACCTGGGCTTCCATACCACCTCAGCAGTGCCACAAACTGATCACCTCCATGCCACGCCGAATTGAGGCAGTAATTAAAGCAAAAGGAGCCCCTACCAAGTATTGAGTACATATACAGTAAATGAACATACATTCCAGAAGGCCAACAATTCACTAAAAATGTTTTTTTTATTGGTCTTATGATGTATTCTAATTTTTTGAGATAGTGAATTGGTGGGTTTTTGTTAAATGTGAGCAAAATCATCACAATTAAAAGAACCAAAGACTTAAACTACTTCAGTCTGTGTGCATTGAATTTATTTAATACACGAGTTTCGCAATTTGAGTTGAATTACTGAAATAAATGAACTTTTCCACGACATTCTAATTTATTGAGATGCACCTGTATCTGTCTGTCTGTCTGTCTATTCCATCCATCCCTCCATCCCTCCATCCATCCATCCATCCCCTTAGAACACTTTTGTAACCGCTTAACATCACTCCAGGAACTAGCATGAACAACCACACTGAATTCAACCTTCAAATCTATCTTCATTTTCTCAATTCAGGACTCATACATTTTAACTCTGAATCTCTCATTAACTGCCCTTGTATTCGAAATAGTAAAAAAAAAACAAAAAAAAAACAAACAAACAAAAAAACTTCTAAGCCTTTTAAGACTCAGAACAGGTTTTGTCAAGCCAACATAAAAATGTGCCTTTTCTAGTTATATTTTATTTCTACATATCCCAGCTGAAAGAACAGCTTAGCATGATTTTTCAGACTGGCTGTGTCTTCTCTATGTCCTGAATTGTAGGCCACAGTATGATTACCAACTACTTGCTGAGCTATTTTCCTGGGCTAGACACTGAGCGCAGGAACTGCCATGGCTTCACAGCGATGATGAAAGCAGCCATGCAGGGTCGAGCCGAGTGTGTGCGGGTTCTTATAATGACAGGTACAGTATCATTAGCTTAAAAATGTATGTGGAATCTTAATTTAATTCATGCAAATTAATTTGACATTCTGTTCTTTCATGTTCATAAATTTCCCCTCAATACAGTCACCCCAAAAAGTATTTGAACTCTTTAGTCACTTTAAAATGTAGGAATGTCATTGGATTAGATAACAAAATATTAAACAAAGTAGCACACTCTTCAAGCAAATGTTCAGGTTTGTTCGGTTTTAAATTACTTAACAATAAAGTGTTCTAAATAATGAGAGTGATTATTTGAATACTGTGTTGTTGTCTATAGTCTATAGAACAAGTCCATAGTTAATGTGATAAACTCCATCTACCTGTATGGTTACTCTGCTAGGGCACCAGTTTAAACTGGAGGGGCACTGACTTGATACATTCCACTAAAAATCATCAGTTGATTAAAGTCATTGGAACAAGTCTGAGAAAAGTGTAGTTAGTTGTAGTGAAAGGTCAAAAGGTTGTCATTTGTATGCAGATCCCACGTGTTTATATTTTCATATCTAAAGTAATGACGTTCAGAAATTTTAAAGTGTGACTTACTGATAAGTGTTCAAATACTTTTTGGGGCCATTGAATAAGACATTTCAGATATTTTTTCTTCACACAGGTGCAGACACTGACGCTAGGGACTATGGCCGTAAGCTGACTCCACGAGAATGGGCCCTGTTCACGGGCCGCTATGAGACAGCCAACCTCATGTCTCGACTGATGGAACAACCATGTGCCGAACAGTTCTGCGACTGTTACCATATGGAGTGGCCTGTGCTAGACAAGTTGGTGGCTCAATCCAAGGAGCCCAAGTCTTGCTGGAGGAAGTTCTTGGAACACGCCTGTGACCTGTTCACCATCCGCATGAAGACCAACCCTGTGGATGAAGGTGTCATGGACTACATGGTGCGTATGACAACAGCACTGGCCAGCCCATTTATAGCCACAGCCTGTCGCACTGTGTGCCCGGGCAGCCCTCCGTGTGTGGGGAAACGTCGCCCGGCTGTACAGGACATTCTTCGTAAGCAGCGTCTGGCTGAGTTGAAGAACCTGGGGCCCGAGCGTCTCAACAACTACAAGCGGCTCTTCCAGAACTCCAGAGTGCAGCTGGTGCCGAAGAAGCAAAAGCGCCGTGCTAGTCTGCAGCCGCAGATACTGCGCAATGTCGCAATGGCCTCCACTGTGGCCTTCAGGAGAAGCAGCTTGCTACCTCTTCACATGATGCGCAGGAGTAGTGTGCGTCCAGGTTTGATGGTGCCTAAAGTCATGCTGTGCAAAGCTCCTCCCCCCACATATATCCCGGAGAAGCCTCGACGTAGGACTTCAAATGATTCACAACACCTACAGATCCCTAAATGGAAGTACAAAGCTCTAAAGGAGGAGAAAAAGAAAGCACAACAGGTGGATAAATTGAGATTGCCTGTTGTGAGGAAAAAGTGACATGGCTTTTGATGCCTTAGTTTGGGATCTGTTCCACTGTGACACCAATTTGAAGGCTAACCAAGCAGGCTTTTTTCACACATTTTGTTTTACAATCTTAATTTAACACAGTCATACCACAGTTGTGAATTTTGAAACTGTTGTGTGCTTGAAAGTAATTAGTACTTAGTAATTTTTTGTGCTAATTAATTTTTAAACGGATAGAGTAATAATAGAATAGTATTTAGGGATGCCTCAATATGAACATTTTTGGCTGATACCGATTTTAACCAAAAATGTATAGGCCGTTAATGATACCAATATTTTTGCCATCAGGTCACTGTTTTACTTAGGAATTTTGCTTTAAAAATGTACAAAGTTTAACAAAAGCTTTTTTTACTGTTCTAACAATAAATAATTTCCATTAAAAATGGATTGGATCTGATAAGCACAGGCCAAAGTTTTAAAGAGAGCCACAATGAAAGATAAATAGAAGATAAAAAATAACAAAATATGATAACATGATGATTGATATGAATATTGTTATTTTGTACTTCTGCTGACTGAAGCGCTAAATCCAGACTATATTTTAAAATGCAGCCTTTTAAGATTTAGTAACTGCGCAAGGCCATATTGTGATTTTAATCTTAATTTAGTCAATCATGCAGCATTAATGGATATTATACTGATGTCTCAAAAGTCAAAGTCTGCTGGTTTCAAATAATTTTGGATGGTTTCCTCATCATGTAGCCCATAGGGAAGTGCCGCTTCACAACTGTCACATCTGTTTATGTCGGTTTTTCTGCATTAATGTAAGAACAAGAGAATACAAATCAAATTAAGTGCCAACCCTTCTTCATATTGTGGCTATTATTATTTCTGGATTGTGCATTTTAATTCACTGAGTTTTTACAAAGTGTGATACTAATTAATTATAAATAAAACAACAGTTTTTTTATATTGGCATTTTCATGTAATAGCCGATATGCAGATGGTTTTAATTTGGTCTATAATTGGCTGAAAATATCGGCAGCCGATACATCGGTGTATCCCTAGTATTTTTGAAAAATATGTTTTAAATTATGTACACTCACACGAGATGCAGATTCCAGTCATGTCGGTCTTAGAGAAAAAGCTGCTTTATTCTACAAATGGTGCTGGGCGCACATGAGCGCTGCCATGTTGAGATCATATGACAAGCCGAATATTACTCTCTTGAAATTGGGCGCTTTCTCTTGCAATCATGGCTGACTGAGTTGTGCATTTTTACAATAACATCAGAAGCTGAGTTTTTGCTTGAAGCATTATCTAAACCGCTAGGTGGCAGAAAACATAAACATACATTTTACTAAGTGCACCTTTAAATATGTAATTTGCAAATAAACAAACAAGGACAGCATGAGGACAACTTTTGCCACATTAATTATACACAGGCCCACACGGAATCTGTAGAATTCTGCAGAAAACGAAGAATTGGATTGTCATTCATTCAAAAAAAATGTACACATGCCCCCACACCTTACGTGTTTCTTCACTAAATATTTTGGCTTAATTTATCATGATCAATACATGTTTAAATCTCCACAGAATTTGCCTAAAAATCAGCAGATTCAATATGGGCCTAATTATATGTCATTCGTCAAGCACACATCAACTTTAATGAAAGGAAACCATACCATGGCTCAAAAATGCAGATTCTCTGATGGATTTAAGGACTACAAATTGAACAGCTCTGTACTCTCATTTTTCTTGCCTGCCATTGGCTTTGGCTCCTCAGTTATCTAATAACACTATTTTTTAAGTTGTAATGATTTCAGAGAATCAGATACTTTTCTGAGTGTTCATATGGTAGCATAACTAGAAATGCACTAAAATATTCATGTGACGAGGAGGAGGGCATGGCCGGGCCGTGAATCAACTGATCAGCAGGAGAGCAAGTTAAAGGGGAGCCCGAGGCACCAGTTTGAGAGAGAGAGACGCACGTGGCCACGCTGCATGTGTGTCTATGTCCTTATGCTTTATGTTGTTTTAAGTTCATTTATATTATTAAAGTTTATGTTGACTGTTCAGCCGGTTCCCGCCTCCTCCTTGCCCATCCTTTAACTTACAATTCAGTATATTTTTCTTTGGCTCATCCACTTCAGATCTCATACTTGAAATATGTTGCATTATTTTTTTTTTTTTTATAATACTACTATTATTAAATGAAAGACTAAATAAACTGAATTGATATATGGAAAGTGTTTTATGCAGAAGCTGCTTGAACAAGGATGTTTTATCACACTGACATTCTGTGCAATATGCCTGCAAACTGTCTCCTCACTTATATATTTTGGCCTCTTTGAAGGTTAGTCCTTTGAGGCTGCTTTATAAACTGACTGCTTTGAAATCCTAACTCATGCTGCAATTATTGTGATGAAGAAATAATCAAATGCACTGATAAACATGAAGCCCTTCAGAGAAATAATTTTAAGACAATGGGGGCAGCCTTTTCAGTTTATAGAGAAAAACATGTTTAAATCTCTTATCTCAAATAGACAGTATTAGAGGGGGCTGAAAATACATTTAAAAGGCACAATGTATTAATTCTCTGAGCTACGTTGTAGTGCCACTTATATGCTTTTACAGGTGAAAAATTGAAATCGGACCACAGAAATCTATAGCTTGTTAGCGAAGAAAATGTTGTGGATTAGACAACGGGCAATGATAAACATGTCAAATGATAATGGTGAAACTCTTTCATCATAAAGCAGATTATAAGCAATGAACCTTCACTAGCAATGCAGTGTTTAACGGGCAATAAACTTCCAGTAGGGGTCAGTATTACACCTAGCCAGTAAAGGTAATTTTCACAAAACACTATCCAGACAAGTGGCCATTTACATACTTAAAATGCATTTCTTCAGTATCTGTATCTACAGAGACATTCTAACACACTTACATTAGCAATAAAAATAAAAATCCACTTCACAGCATCAACACATTTTACACACAAAATTATTGTACAGTGATAGATACTCCTCTTCAATTTATCATAGCATTAGCATGATAGATGTAAAAATAAACTGACCAAGTTAAGACAGTGTGATGTAGCTGTATGGGCTGTCGTTTAGTGCCTGTCGCACCTTTACTGTCAGTTCCGGTTCCCAGGACAAAGTGAGAGGCACATACACTGTCAAAATCCGTCTCTGTAGGGAAAATGGTAATGAAACTGTAGCTGGAGCTCACAGCTTGCTCGCATGCTCTATGATAGCTATCTGGGAGTTTCTAAAGTTTTTTTCTATATTGAATTGCTTTACATATATATATATATATATATACACACACACATTGGCGACCAGAAGTTTGGAGCATGGCATTCAACTGATCACAATGTAGAGTCAGAACATTAATAACGTGAAAATTACTATTACAATTTGGAAAAAAAATTCAGAACTTCTTAAACTACTTCAAAAAAAAAATTCTTATCAAAAAATCCTCCATGTGCATCAAAGACAGCTTTGCAGATCCATGGCATTCTAGCTGTCAGTTTGTCCAGATACTCAGGTTACATTTCACCAAACGCTTCCTGTAGCACTTGCCATTGATGTGGCTGTCTTGTCGGGCACTTCTCACGCACCTTACAGTCTAGCTGATCCCAAAATACCTCAATGGGGTTAAGATCCAAAACACTCTTTTCCAATTATCTGTTGTCCAATGTCTGTGTTTCTTTGCCCACTCTAACCTTTTCTTTTTGCTTTTCTGTTTCAAAAGTGGCTTTTTCTTTGCAATTCTTCCCATAAGGCCTGCACCCCTGAGTGTTCTCTTTACTGTTGTACATGAAACTGGTGTTGAGTGGGTAGAATTCAATGAAGCTGTCAGCTGAGGACATGTGAGGCGTCTATTTCTCAAACTAGAGACTCTGATGTCTTGTTTAGTTGTGCATCTGGCCTTCCACATCTCTTTCTGTCCTTGTTAGAGCCAGTTGTCCTTTGTCTTTGAAGACTGTAGTGTACACTTGTATGAAATCTTCAGTTTTTTGGGGGGCAATTTCAAGCATTGTATAGCCTTCATTCCTCAAAACAATGATTGGCTGACGAGTTTCTAGAGAAAGCTGTTTCTTTTTTACAATATTTTATGTAATATTGACCTTAAGACATGCCAGTCTTTTGCATACTGTGCCAACTCAAAAATAAACACAAAGACAATGTTAAGCTTCATTTAACGAACCTAATAGCTTTCAACTGTATTTGATATAATGGCAAGTGATTTTCTAGTACCAAATGAGCAATTTAGCATGATTACTCAAGGATAAGGTGTTTGAGTGATGGCTGCTGGATATGGGGCCTGTCTAGATTTGATCAAAAATTACTTTTTTCTAATAGTGATGGTGCTGTTTTTTACATCAGTAATGTCCTGACTATACTTTGTGATCAGTTGAAAGCCACTTTGGTGAACTTGAGTACCAATTTCCTTCCGAAACAGCAAAATCTGTACATTTTTCCAAACTATTGGCCGCCAGAGTATATATACACTGCCTGGGTAAAAAAATAAATAAATAAAGTCACCTTTTGGATTTAAATAAGCAGATACTTAAGAGCCTATGATTGGACCATAATTGCAGTGATTAATATGTTTCAGCTGGCAACAGTTCTTTTAACCCTAATTGATACAGTGTGTAGCTTCTCATTTATTAAACAACCATGTCGGAAAACATATCCCGTGGTCATGGAAAAGATGTTAATGTGTTTCAGAAGGGGACAATTATTGGCCTGCATCAAGCAAAGAAAACAATTAAGGATATTGCTGAAATCAGTGGAATTGGGTTAAGAACTGTCTAACACATTATTGAAACCTGGAAGGACAGTGGTGAACCGTCAGCTTCGTGGAAGAAATGTGTTCAGAAAAAGGTCTTGAATGATTGTGATTGGAGATCACTAAAATGCTTGAAATCACATCATATAAAATCGACAGTGGAACTCACGGCTATGTTTAATAGTGAAAGTAAGAGCATTTCCATGCACAATGCGACGAGAATTTACAGGATTGGGAATAAACAGCTGTGTGGCCACTAGAAAGCCAATTTTTAGTGAGGCTAATCTGAAAAAATGACTTCAGTTTGCTAGGGAGCATAAAGATTGCACTGTGGCACAATGGAAGAAGGTCATGTGGTCTGACCAGAACTTCTTAAACTACTTCAAAGAGTTACCCTATTTCAAAGCGATGGGCACGTCATGGTAAGAAGAGAAGTACATGAAGCGATGCACCTGTCATGCATAGTGCCCACTGTACAAGCCTCTGGAGGCAGTGTTATGATCTGGGGTTGCTTCAATTGGTCAGATCTAGGATCAGCAACGGTATGTGGCAATAAAATTAAGTCAGCTGACTACATGAATGTACTGAATGACCAGGTTATCCCATCAGTGGATTTCTTCTTCCCTGACGGCACAGGCATATTCCAGGACAACAATGCCAAGATTCATCGAGCGCAAATTGTGAAAGAGTGGTTCAGGGAGCATGAGGAATCATTTTCACACATGAATTGGCCACCACAGAGTCCTGACCTTAACCCCATTGAAAGTCTTTGAGATGTGCTGGAGAAGACTTTATGGAGTGGTTCGACTCTCCCGTCATCAATACAAGATCTCAGCCAAAGATTAATGCAACTCTGCATGGAAATAAATGTTGTGGCGTTGCATATATCCACTGGTGGAAAAATATTTTGAATAATGTACAGATTTAGCTGTTTCTGAAGGAAGTTGGTACTTTAATTCACCAAAGTGGCATTCAACTGATCACAAAGTATAGTCAGGACATTACTGATGTAAAAAAAAACAGCACCGTCACTATTTAAAAAAATCTAAACAGGCCCCATTTCCAGCAGCCATCACTCAAACACCTTATCCTTGAGTAATCATGCTAAATTGTTAATTTGGTACTAGAAAATCACTTGCCATTATATCAAACACAGTTGAAAGCTATTTGGTTCGTTAAATAAAGCTTAACATTGTCTTTGTGTTTGTTCTTGAGTTGCCACAGTATGCAATAGACTGGCATGTCTTAACGTCAATATTAGGTCAAAAATTGCACAAAAAAAAAAAAAAAAAAAAAGAAACAGCTTTCTCAAAAACTCATCAGTCAGTCATCGTTTTGGGGAATGAATGCTATACAATGCTTGAAATTGACAAAAAAAATGAAGATTTCATACAAAGGTGTACACTACAGTCTTTAAACACAAAGGACAACTGGCTCTAACAAGGACAGAAAGAGATGTGGAAGACAAGATGCACAACTAAAAAAAGAGGATAAGTCCATCAGAGTCTCTAGTTTGAGAAATAGATGCCTCACATGTCCTCAGGTGACAGCTTCATTGAATTCTACTCGCTCAACACCAGTTTCATGTACAACAGTAAATAGAAGACTCGGGTGCACACCTTATGGGAAGAATTGCAAAGAAAAAGCCACTTTAAAAAAATAAATAAAAAAAATTCTTAGAATGGGCAAAGAAACAGACATTGGACAACAGATAATTGGAAAAGGGTGTTATGGATCTTTCTTATTTATTTATATATTTTTTCCCCAATTCACTACTTAGTAGGTGGCACGGTTACTCACCTCAATCCGGGTGGCGGAAAACAAGTCTCAGTTGCCTCCACTTCTGAGACAGTCAGTCCACGCATCTTATCACGTGGCTCGTTGTGTATGATACCTCAGAGAATCGCAGCATGTGGAGGACCATGCTACTCTCCGTGATCCACGCACAACTTACCACACGCCCCTTTGAGAGCGAGAACCACTTAATCGTGACCACGAGGAGGTTACCCCATGTGACTCTACCCTCCCTAGCAACCAAGCCAATTTAGTTGCTTAGGAGACCTGGCTGGAATCACTCAGCACACCCTGGATTGGAACTCTCAACTCCAGGGCTGGTAGTCAGCGACAAATCTCGTGGGATTTTGTGGGATCAGCTAGACTGTAAGGTGAGCGAGAAGTGCCCGACAAGACAGCCACATCTATGGCAAGTGCTACAGGAAGCGTGGGGTGAAATGTCACCTGAGTGTCTGGACAAACTGATGCTAGAATGCCAAGGATCTGCAAAGCTGTCATTGCTGCACATGGAGGATTTTTTGATGAGAACCCTTTGAAGTAGTTTAAGTTCTGAAATTTTTTTTCAAATTGTAATAGTAATTTTTCATGTTATTAATGTCCTGACTATACATTGTGATCAGTTGAATGTCACTTTGGTGACTAAAAGTACCAAATTCTTTCCATAAGAGCAAAATCTGTACATTATTCCAAACTTTTGGCTGCCAGTGTTTATATATATATATATATATATATATATATATATATATATATATACACACATACATATATATATACACACATATACACAGTTCAAGTCAGAAGTTTACATACACATTAGCCAAATACATTTAAACTCAGTTTTTCACAATTCCTGTCATTTAATCGTAGAAAACTTTCCCTGTCTTTGGTCAGTTTGGATTTACCTAGCCCTATCACCGAGTAACTACAGCCCCTAGACTCCCTGTGCCAGTGCCTTGGTGAAATTAACAGTTGGATGTGCTGAAACTTCCTTCAGTTAAACACGAGACAGAGGTCATTGTATTTGGCAACAAAGGTGAAATTCCCAAGGTGAACACATACCTTGAATCCAGGGGTCTAAAGACAAACAAACAAGTAAGGAATCTTGGTGTCATTTTGGAGTCAGACCTTAGTTTCAGCAGTCACATCAAAGCAATGACCAAATCAGACTATACTATCATCTGAAAAATATAGCTAGAATTAGCTATTTTGTATCCAGTCAAGACTTGTTCATGCATTCATCACCAGTAGGGTGGACTACTGCAATGGACTTCTCACCGGCCTTTACAAAAAGACCATTAGACAACTGCAGCTCATCCAGAATTTTGCTGCAGGATTCTCACCAGAACTAAAAAGACTGAGCATATCATTCCAGTACTTAGGTCTTTACACTGGCTTCCATTCACATTTAGAATTGATTTTAAGGCACTATTACTCATTGATAAATCACTCAATGGTCTAGGATCAAAATATATTGCAGATATGCTTGTTGAATAAAAACCTAACAGACCTCTCAGATCATAGGTATCAAGTCAGTTAGAAATACCAAAGGTTTATTCAAAACATGGTGAGACAGCATTTAGCTATATGCCACCCGCAGCTGGAACCAGCTTCCAGAAGAGTTTAGATGTGCCTTAACAGTAGCCACATTTAAATCCAGACTGAAAACACATCTGTTTAGCTGTGCATTTTCTGACTGAGCAATGATTGCTTTCATTCATTTTAATTATTTTATTTTATTCTTTTATTTTTTTTTAACAATTTAGTATTCTTTTTCTTTTTTATTCATTTCAACTTTTTTTTTAATTTTTATTATTACTTTTTATTCTTATTTTATGTTCTTAATTGTTTTTTTTTTTCTTAATCATTTTTATGTAAAGCATTTTGAATTGAATTGTGTATGAAATGTGCTATATAAATAAACTAGCCTTGTCTTGCCTTATGCCACAAATGCAGCCGACTGACCTTAACTTTCCTTTAAACCACTGCACAACCAGGAGCCATTATTAATGTCAGATCTGATGGAAGAAATAACTTGGAAACAGAACAAAATAATAACAAAACGGTGATTCTCCATTAGTTTATATAGCAGTTGCAACCTGGCATTAAAAAGGTTCACAATTCTCTCAAACACTTTGTCTAGCAACAGAAAAAAAGTTTTAATTACATATTCAATACAGGTTGTCTGATATGTCTACTTTTTCACAGATATTTTGCTTGTTCTCAGACATTTCACTATCAGTGGTACTGAAAGATATGCGAGTTTGGGTGTTAGATCCTGAATCCTTGCAACAATTATCTCTAAGTTTAAGATGATATGAAGGGAAGACCAGGGCTTGTTACTACACTTCATACGTTCCTAAAATCTGCCAGACTTGAGTTGTCAAGTTTCAAATCACATAAAAATTATAGGGTGGCATCAGTCTTCTCTGTTATCCTTTCAGTTCTACTCACTATAGAATTTTCGCCCATCTTCTTCAGCCAAGTAAAGGTAAGATGACCTGAGATATAAGGCATAGGTAATTACAACAAATTTTTTTTTAGGTGCATCTATATGCTTTGCAGGGATCAAAGACATATATTAGGGGGATTTCACTAAAGATATGAAACATTCAAACTGCTTTAATATAAGGTAGCAACATAGGCAAAACATGTCATTTTGACACCACAAGGAGTTAGAGTGAGCATACTGTAGTGTTAGCACCTTTTCAAGTCAAGATGAGAAGCTTTATTACATCTGTCCTCTCTGTGCCCTAAGCCCTGGTCTCGCCTGTTTTACAGAGCAACAACATGACAACAGGAGGTCAATGTTTGGATTAAAAATTAAGGTTGACAAAACCCTATGCCTTTTTTTTTTTTTTTTACTAGCAATTTTCCTTGCAATATTTCTGCATTAGGTGACATCCACATCTGCACATAAAAAGTATATATAGATTTGAATTTATATAATATATATCCATACTCTATTGACAGATTTATCTACGATGAGCTTAAGAACCACTGATTTCTGGAAGAAAAAAGCAGATTTTGCAAATGTCTATTTTACAACACGGCGTAAACTAATTGTACATCTTTGGAGGGAAAGTAACTCTCAAAGACCATACCCCTCCACTTTCAGAGTGAATGCTGTTGAAACATATAAAAAAAGCATTTACAAACGGGCGTCGATTGAACCGGTGACTTGGCGTTAAATGTAACTTCAAAGGCAGCTCTACAGCACCCCTCAGGTCAGGGATTACCACATTTGGCACATTTACAAAACTAAGCACAGATTACTCAATGGCTTGTGGAATGACCAGTTTTCATGTCAGTATGGTTAGAAAAAAAAGAGCTTGTCTAAATGTGCAGAGTGGAGAAAAAATTGACAGACAGGCCTGAAAATGTTCTTATTGTTGGTGGTAAAAATGTGTCCAGGCAGTGACGCTCTGTCGTCAAGTATTTTTAGAAAAAAGAAGGAAAAATGACAATAGAGCAAACTACACCTTTAAATTATATCTTTTCTGCTGCACATCTTACCCACAGAAGAGAATGCTGGAGTTGAGTGTGTATTTCCGTTTCTCTTTTAAAATACAGGAAAATAAAATGACTTTGAGCCACATGGGAAGACAGTAGTCTTTGCGTAATATACACAATGCACCTTGTATCTACATCTGTAATATACAACAAGTACTTTACACCAAAGAAGTTAAAAAGGAGGTACAAAAAACAAGCAAATTAAAGAAAATTAAAAAAAAACACAAAAGAAAAATATATAAAGGCTAAGAGTGAGAGAGCACTCCATAAAAAGCATGGTTTCACATAAAGAAATGTCATAAAATGTGTGAAAACTACTTCCTTTGCTTGTGTTGAATGTTGTTTTCTTGTGCTTCACATAAATGTCCCATCTCTGCACCACATATTTACTGCTTTCCCATTTACATTTAGATTCTCTCCACTGCTTTGAAAAAAGCATCAAAGTTCTAGTGGTCCGTTCAGAAAAAACACTCCTTGAGCTCCTTGGAAATCCCTTCCCTAAAATCTTCTCTCTTTCCAGCACTTTGCTAACTTTGCTCACGGGCTGAGTGGCAGCCAACTGTGGTGCAAGCACTGAACCAAACTGAAGGTATATGTGTGTGAGATGTCTACTAGAGTTCATG
The DNA here is from genome assembly GCF_019703515.2 of Myxocyprinus asiaticus. NCBI lineage: Eukaryota > Metazoa > Chordata > Actinopteri > Cypriniformes > Catostomidae > Myxocyprinus > Myxocyprinus asiaticus. The sequence continues at coordinate 32,074,145 of NC_059349.1, forward strand.
CACATGCCGGGCTGGCCTCTGTGAATTGTGTTCATAGATCAGCCTCCAGCCTGCATTTATGCCTCTACACCCAGGAGTCCGGTGAGGCAGGGTAGTGGCTCGTCTCGTAGTTGAGTTCACTATAAGGGCGGGACGCTGAATAAAAGTCCACGTAGTTCCCTGTGGACTTCAGTCCCAGGTGCATGATGCCATCGCTGGGGGGTGGGGGGTGTTTATGCGCTTGATCATCATAGTATGTCTCCTCAAAGTTGGCTCCTGGGGGAGTTTGGAAGGGAGGGTAGGCCTCTGGAGGGTTGCCTTGAGCGGAGACCTGTCAGAAACAATGCCGCTTTAGGAAAGTGACATCATTCAGCTACATGCTTGTTCAAAAACAGAAAGCAAATTTACAATCCAATCAAGAACATCCCCTTTTTTTTTTTTTTTTTGTAATAAATTAAAAAAGCAACAATTGCACTGCAAAATATCATTTTCCAAAGTATTTTTGTCTTGTTGTCCGATACAAATATTTAAATATCCTTAAAATAAGTTCACTTTACCTGAGAAGCAAAATTGCAAAATATATTAAGGCTTATTTTCAGAGAATGTATCTTGAGTTAAGTTTAATTTCTTATACCACTGGCAAAACTGGCTTTAGCGAAATGTAATGATGTTTCATGCCAATGGGGTAAAAAGTAAACTTAAGATATCTTACACAATTTTGTTTCCCAAGTAAATGTATCTTGTTTTAAGGATGTCTTTTTAGACTCACTACCTTTTACATAACCTAAACAGTGCAAAAATCCTTTTTATCACTATTTTTGCCTTGTTTTCCAGTACAAAATCTACAAGTCATTAAAACAAGATACATTTCCTAAAGAAACGGAGGGGCAAGTCAACATTAATTTTTCTGCTAATCAATATTAAGCCACAGATTCAGTTGAGCTTAATTTGTACTGAACCTGGAATATTCCTTTAATTCAAGATATATTTTTTGAAAACAAGTCTTATCTTACACAATTTTGTTTCTCAAGTAAATTTATCTTGTTTTAAGGATATGTGGTACTGAAAAACAAGGCAAAAATAATGTTTATGTAAAAGGTAGTAATCTAAAAAGACATCCTTAAAACAAGATACATTGTGTAAAATAAAATATATCTTGAATTAAGATTATTTTTCTAATCCCATTGGCAATTTTTTAAACCTCACTGAATTTAGTTAGATCTATGCTTAAAATTTTTTACAATTAAATAAAACAATTTGTCAGTGGGGTAAGAAAAACAAATTTAATTTAAGATATATTCTCTAAAAATAATCTTATTAGCTCACACAATTTTGGTTTTCAAGTAAATGTGTCTTGTTTTAAGGATGTCGATTCTGTATCGAAAAAAACAAAAAAAAAAACAAGGCAAAAATATCTATAAAAATGATTTTTGCAGTGTTTAGGTTATGTAAAAGTTAATCTAAAAAGGTAGTAAAACCAGAGACAAACGTTATACTTATATATTTAGGAAACTAATAAAAGGTCATTTAAAATATATTTTGAGAAATAAGAATAGCAATATAGCTACAAATAACAACTCTAATGTGATAAACTCACCTGGTTATGTTTGATGTCATCACCAGGAGACATGTAAGCACCTCGGAACAGCGTAGATGTTCCACTGGAGATCTGAGCTGCAGAGGGAGTGAATTATGAAGATTCACAGGGGACTGGTAGGTGCATTTACTCATTCTATAGGTTTGTTTGTTAAGAACAGAAAATGTCTGACTGCAACAGATGTGCAGACACATCAAGTTCATGACTTCTGCTGAGATAAAGGATTGCAATTTTACATAAAGATGCAAGAGTGAGATATCAGACACCTTTCTGTGGAATAAAAAGATAAGAGCTTAGAGCTGAAACAACATCAGTGTTACTAGGTTACTGCAAACTGCAGCACTCAGAGGTAATTCATTACCTTTGTTTATGCTATATTTGATGGCCTGTCTAAAAATCTGTGTCGATTCTGTCAGCCATTTCACAGCAGTTATATGAAACTTTTGGGCCTCATGTATTCAGATAGAAGACAAAGGCAGGCCTAACACAGTCGTAAAACCTAACTGAGGCCCACACACTCCTTCATAAATCTTACTGATATAAACCGTGCCAAAATCAAACAAAGGGAGTCCAAAACAGAGAACAAATCCCATGAAGCCTTGCTCACTAAAGGATCGAACTCTCAACTCCTATTGGATGAGGCACACGACAGAACGCCCCTCAACCATGACATCATCAGGAGTAGAAATACCTCTGAGATGCTTCCGGGATTTGCTTCTAGCAACTTTGCTCATCGCTGCTCTCAGGTGTAGCCTCGTGGCACAAGGAAGTCACGTACGACTTGAAAATGTGGCCATACAATCTCCATCTCGCTGGATGAGTTGAGATCACTCTGTGTTCTACCAAACACTCTAACGGATCTGAAAGAGATCGCCGAGCAATCCGCATCTTCATCCGTTTGCCTGCAGAAGTGAAGAGAAAAAAGATTTCTCTTCCCTCTTCAATCAAGTCGACGTTGCTGATTTCTCCGCCAGTCCGCCAGGAAACGGCCTCCCGTCATTACCCAAGCCTCGAGGAACCGAGTTGGAGTTAAAGGACGGATGAACACACATTTGTCTGCGTCCTCATATGATTCAAGTAAGAGGTTTACGTGTGGGCAGAGATAGAATATTATATGTGTTATTCTTGTGTATCAAGGTTATTGCTTGTACAGTTTACGGACCGCCGAGTCCGCTCATTGCTGCTAATAATACTCAAGTTATTACTGTAATGTACTGTTATCACGAATGAGATCTACTGTGTTGTAGTCCAACCACATTGGACTGTTGTGTATTTCCGCCATTGCAGGTGAGACCGGCAAACTGAGTTTATCCATTAAAGAACCAAAGACCGCGGGACGGTTTACGAGCCGTCCACCACGTCTCTGAGTGATAAACTAACAGCTGCTTTCTCTCCCACGATCGCGAAACCGGCTTTAGTGCCGCCACTTTACTCTCTCTCTCTCGTACTAACCACACACACACACACACACACGCGCGACCACATCTCAGAGGTATTTCTACTCCTGATGACGTCATGGTTGAGGGGCGTTCTGTTGTGTGCCTCATCCAATAGGAGTTGAGAGTTCGATCCTTTAGTGAGCAAGGCTTCATGGGATTTGTTCTCTGTTTTGGACTCCCTTTGTTTGATTTTGGCACGGTTTTTATCAGTAAGATTTATGACGGAGTGTGTGGGCCTCAGTTAGATTTTACGACTGTGTTAGGCCTGCCTTTGTCTTCTATCTGAATACATGAGGCCCAAAAGTTTCATATAACTGCTGTGAAATGGCTGACAGAATCGACACTGATTTTTAGACAGGCCATCAAATATAGCATAAACAAAGGTAATGAATTACCTCTGAGTGCTGCAGTTTGCAGTAACCACACACACCCCTCACAAACATTCTCGCACACATTTTGGCTTGTAGATAACTTTGTGATAAAGCTTAGCTTTGTCCCTAAGTTATCGTACAAGCAGAGACACGCGGTAAACGGGCAGACGCCATTGACTGGTTTCTCTCCGCCCACATTCGCAGCCATATTCTCTGGCCGGAAATCTCACGTGACGTACTCTCCATGAGATTCACGTCCGCCATTTTGTGAGCGTCCCTCCTTACACACACACCCACCCATTCTTTCTCACACACACACACACCTTCCTCTCATGTGTTATAGGATTATTTTGGTTACCATATCTAATCATGTCACTGTATAGTTTGTAGTTGTAAGTCAGAAGTTTATTGTTTATTTATTGTATTGATTATTAATTGATATTACTGCATAAATACATTTTGTTATATTTCAAAGAGAAGTGTTTTGGTTTGTTTTGCATACACCAGTGTCAAATGCTGACAGGGGATGTCAGTGCTCGGATTCATGCCTTCGTCGTTTCTTTTCGAAAATCGATATTCTTCGAATGTCGATTTTCCTAAGAGAACAATCTAATATTGAGACTGTTATACTATCTGGTTATTAGTCCCTGATTCCAGGGTGGTGCCCCGGTGATATTAATCCTTATTAATATTCTATTGATTTTTGATAATTATCTTTGATTGTTGAATTTGAAGGATCAATAAGCTAGTGTTAATTTTAATCAATGTTTCATCGATGTTAATAATTAATGATTATCTTTGATAATTGTTGATTTAAAGGATTAAAAAAAGCTAACATTGATTCTCATCACTGTTCTATTGATTTTAATAATTAATAATTATCTTTGATAATTATTAATTATTGCTAATAACCAAACCCGCTCATGAACTGGGCGCACTACATTTAATGGTGCGCCGTGTGAGGTTTTATTGAGTTAGATTATATTATTTAATTTAAATATTAATTAATAACTAAAGAAATAATTATTAATTATTTCTGATAGTAACACTGATCTAAACAACCAGTAGAACCTACAAAACTGTTAAACTCCAACTGGAGGACACTGAACTGCAGACTTACCTGCCATGGCGTCTTTTCTGGAGGTGTGCTCACCCTTGTCTCCATGGTAACCAGAATTCGTTCCAGTTGACTCATAATCTATATTCCTCTCCTTCAAGCTCATCATTTCTCGAGGGGAGGTGGGGGCACTTGCTAAAAAAACACAATAGGCCAGCCAATAATTAGTTGGGATTTTTTTTTTTTTCTGGCAAATACGTCCTGTTAATTCTTGACACATCTGAAAGTTCAATGAGATCTCACACATCAAGGGATCTTTTATTTTACATTAAAAAAAAAAAATAATAATAATAATAAAAATTCATTTAAAACTAATTAAGTGTAATGAGGCAATGCTCTTTTTGCTTTTTGAGGCAAACAGGTATCAGTGCTCTTTCTACTTGCTAAATGGAATTGGCCAGGTATGGATTGGTTTTGTCTGGGGTTTGTACTCCTTACTGCAACAATAATTTATTTCACCTTTTTGCCAGTTTTGTGTTCTGCAAAGCTTTTGGTAGCTATCATGAAATGTGATTCGAAAATACGAGGTATTTAACAAAAAATATCAGGTGATGAGGACATATGAAGGTAACACTTTACAATAGCTTTAATTAAAGGATTAGTTCACTAAAAAATTTAAATTCTGTCATCATTTACTCATCTTTATGTCATTTCAAATCTGTATGACTTTCATCCGAGAAATATACACAGATCGGCCACAACATTAAAACCACCTGCCTAATATCATGTAGGTCCCCCTCGTGCTGCCAAAACAACTCTGACCCGTCAAGGCATGGACTCCACAAGACCTCTGAAGGTGTCCTGTGGTATCTGGCACCAAGACGTTAACAGCAGATCCTTTAAGTCCTGTAAGTTGTGAGGTGGGGCCTCCATGGCCTTGTTGGTCCAGCACATCCCATAGATGCTCAATCGGATTGAGATCTAGGGGAATTTGGAGGCCAAGTCAACACCTTGAAGTCTTTTTCATGTTCCTCAAACCATTCCTGAACAATTTTTGCAGTGTGGCAGAGCACATTATTCTGCTGAAAGAGGCCACAGCCATCAGGGAATACTGTTGCCATGGAGCGTACATGGTCTGCAACAATCTTTGGGTAGGTGGTACGTGTCAAAGTAACATCCACATGAATGCCAGGACCCAAGGTTTCTCAGCAGAACATTGCCCAGAGCATCACACTCTGACCGGTCTACGGCTAAGCAGCCGCATACGTAGCAAGCTGCGATGCACTGTGTATTCTGATGCCTTTTTATCATGGCCAGCATTAAGTTTTTCATCAATCTGTCCTACAGTAGCTCTTCTGTGGGATCGGACCAGACGGGCTAGCCTTCGCTCCCCACGCGCATCAATGAGCCTTGGGCGCCCATGACCCTGTCGCCGGTTCACCGGTTGTCCTTCCTTGGACCACTTTTGGTAGGTACTAACCACTGCATACCGGGAACACCCCACAACACCTGCTGTTTTGGAGATGCTCTGACCCAGTCGTCTAGCTATCACAAATTCTCCCTTGTCAAAGTCGCTCAGATCATTACGCTTGCCCATTTTTCCTGCTTCCAACACATGAAATTCAAGAACTGACTGTTCACTTGCTGCCTAATATCTCCCACCCCTTGACAGGTGCCATAGTAACAAGATAATAAATGTAATTCACTTCACCTGTCAGTGGTTTTAATGTTGTGGCTGATCAGTGTATGTTGGGCAGAATGTTAGGGACTGATAACCTCAGTCACCTTTACTTTTTATTTTAAGGGAAAGAGCAATCTCAACATTCTTTAAAATTTCGGCAAGTGTTCCGTGGCAGAAAGAATGATGACAGGATTTAAATTTTTTAGATTAATTTAATTTATTCCTTTTAATAAGTAACTTATAAACATTATGCTTAACAATAGTTCATTTACATTCAATTTAATTAAGCAATAAAGTACGAGAGGCCGTGGAATAGGCTAAATGTTGCTATTATTTACATTTAAGCATGACAAGTAGCTTATTGCATTTTTGTTTATATAAAATGTTTACTACATAATAAAAATAATTAATGTCATTAAAACTTTATTTTATTAAGCAAATTCCTGAAGTGCCATCCTTCAATTAGAATACAGTCCCTGATATGTAAACCTACCTAGTGCCTCTATGGGTGCTGCACATGTCTATTAATGTTGTTAATAAAAGTTTATTATAACGCATACCCATAGCAATATACAAATTAATTTTCCACTAAATATTTATTTGCACATGAACCAAAATCTTCAGTTGCAAGATGCAATAAACTACCGGTATTTTAAAACATGAGACTTCATTCAATGAGAAAGAGTTACTTGTGGGCCATCATTTTTAATTATCTGGATTTTCAGTATCTGGTCTCTTTCAGTATCTACCTTTGCACCTGCTCTTTTTAGTGTGGCTTCATGAATTTGTCAGCTGGCACACAGTCTCCAGCCCTGATTGGCCATTTACTTGCGAATGTACTAATTTTCACAATAATGATCTGAGACTTACAACTAGCAAAATTGGTGAGAAAGGTGTGAATTCCCATTAGGGATAGTTCCCTACCACTCCCTATCAAGTAGCAGTCAGAACCAATATGCTCCGCCCCCCCCCCCCCCCCCCCCATTGAAATGTGAGGACATTATCAGCAGATTTATCCTTTTTGAATGTATGATGCAAAATAATGTAAAAGCAAGATGAAAATATTATCTGTTCTAATTAGACATTATGCAGATATACAACATTAATTTCTATCCTTAGCCAAACACTTTGTTAGACTAAAGCTGATTCTAGAGTGCAAAGATAGCATTCTTGGCATTTAAAAAAAAAAAAAAAGACATAGCACTATTAAATGTAAAATAAGTGGATAGCAGGATCAATAACAGTTCATAATGTTCCTGTTGCTGATGGCACACTGCACGAGTGTTTGTAGCTTGCTAGCCTACTTAGCATTGCTTATTCTTATTCTTATACGTTCATTGTTTTATCCTTTGCCATTTTACCGCGTGCTTCAAGTTTTTCCACTTTTCTACTGTTTCATCTGTGTGTATTTTACTGTGCACCCATTTCTCTCATTTGTTTCTTTATTTTTTTCCGCTTGTCTACATCACGCGTCTCGACTACATGCATTCGTTTTCTCCACTGTGTTTTACATTGATTATTGCATCAGTCTCAAACATCTGCTGATTAGGAACCACATAGATCTCAAACCCTCGCTGCTCAAGAACAACAACAACAACAACAACAACAACAAACAATTGTGGTAAGTCATGGCATATAGTAAACATGTTTACTATAGCTTCTTCCATCAGCAGTAAGGGATTCACATGTGATAAATGTAAGGAATTAGTCAGGCTGACGGAGCAGGTTAATGAGCTAGAGACACACATCCGAACGCTAGTGGCGGTCAGAGAAAGAGAAGCTGGTAGATCCTGTTTCGGATGCTGGTAGTACAGTGAGTAACAAACACACTTTGGTTCCAGCTGAAGAGCCCCCGCAGCAGGGCATTTGGGTGACATCTCAGAGGCATACTCGCTCTCAAAGCCACACCACTCTCCCATTCCTGTTAAGGTTTCCAATCGATTCTCCCCACTCAGTGATGCACCCACTGAGAATCATGTTGAAAGAGCCCTAATAATTGGTGATTCTATTGTAAGGAACATGGAAATAGAGACTCCAGTCACTATTGTTAAATGCATTTCGGGTGCCAGAGCGTCTGACATCAGATCAAGTTTACAAGTGCTGGCTAATGCTAAATGTAGATTTTCTAAAATTGTTATTCATGTCGGCACTAATGATGTTCGGCTTTGACAGTCGGAGATCACTAGAGATAATGTTAAAGATGTGTGTTAACTTGCAAAAACAATGTCAGACACTGTAATATGCTCTGGCCCCCTCCCTGCTCGTTGTGGTGATGAGGTTTATAGTAGATTAGCATCACTGAATGACTGGATGTCTAAGTGGTGTCCAGAAAATAGCATAGGATAGACAATTGGAAGAGTTTTTGGGGTAGACCTGACCTGCTAAAGAGAAACGGACTCCATCCCTCCAGAGAAGGTGCTGCTCTCCTCTCTAGTAATTTGGCTCATAGTCTTAATAATGATAGTATTTGACTAACTGGGGCCCAGGTCAGGAAGCAGACAAAGTGGTTAGCCGAACGTCTGCTAGCTGCCTTGAGATGTCACACAGGTCACATAAACTACAACACATAGAGACTGTATCACCTAGATATCACATAGAGACTGTGTCTGTTCCCCAAACTACCAAACACAGAACTCTCACTAAATCATTTAGAATTGTTTTTTTTAAAGTCAAACTTTAAAACAAACAAACAAACAAAAAAAACAACAACAACACAAATTTGAAGATAAACATCATATAAAGGTAGGGCTACTAAACATTAGATCTCTTTCTACCAAAACACTAATTGTAAATGAATTTATTACAGATCATAGTTTGGATGCATTCTGTTTGACTGAAACCTGGCTTAAACCAGATGAATATATAAGTTTAAATGAATCTACTCCCCCAGTTTATTGTTATAAACATGAGCCTCATCTGAAGGGTTGAGGAGGAGGTGTAGCTACAATTTACAGTGACGTTTTTGGTGTTACTCAGAGGACAGGATATAAGTTTAAGTCTTTTGAACTAATAATGCTTAATATGACTCAGTCAGATATAAATAAAAAAATCTCGTCTTTTGCCCTTGCTACAGTATATAGATCACCCAGACTTTACTCTGGTTTTCTTGGTAAATTTGCAAATTTTCTATCAGATCTAGTAGTTAATGTAGATAGAGCTTTAATTGTTGGTGACTTCAAAATTCACATAGATAATGAAAATGACACATTGGGATTAGCATTTATCAATATTCTCAACTCTCTTGGAGTCAGACAAAATGTGACAGAACCAACTCATCGCCATAATCATACACTAGATTTAATTCTGTCATATGGAGTTGATGTTGATACTATAGAAATTCTACCACAGAGTGATGACATCTCAGATCATTACCTCATCTCTTGTTTGTTGCGATCAGCTAATGTCACTCAACCTACACCACGTTATCGTTCAGGTAGAACTATTCTTTCGACCACTAAAGACAGCTTCACTAATAATCTTCCAGAATTGTCTCACATACTCAGTCTAGAATAACTTGATGTAATAAGAAAATATAAATACAGTCTTCTCTAGCACTCTTGATAGTGTCATCCCCCTTCGATTAAAGAAAATTAAAGAAAAAGACTTGCACCTTGGTACAATGATCACACTCATGCTCTCAAGACAGCAGCTCGGAAAATGGAGCGCAAATGGAAGAATACAAAATTAGAGGTATTTCACGGTGCATGGAAGGATAGTGTCTGTAGCTACAGACAGACACTAAAAGCTGCCAGGTCAGCATATTTTAGTAAATTCATAGAAAATAACCACAACAATCCTAGGTGTTTATTCAGTACTGTGGCTAAATTGGTTAGGAATAAAGCATCGACTGAACCAGATATTCCGTTGCAGCACAAAAGTAATGACTTCATAAATTTCTTTACTGATAAAATTCAAATAATCAGAAATAAAATTGGAACTATGCAATCAAATGTCACAGCACCTCAGAAAACAGTGTCTCATAATTTTGCTCACGACCAACTTCAATCCTTTGCTATCATAGCTCATGAAGAGCTAACAAAACTTATCAAAAAATCAAAAGCCACAACATGTATGTTTGATCCAATACCAACTAAGCTATTAAAATAGGTATTCCCAGTAATCTCAGAACCTCTTCTTAATATAATTAACTCCTCGCTGTAAATAGGAACAAAGCATCTTCTTTACACTAAGTGCAAATAGTGGCAGATACTATTTGCACTCCTAATTCAATACTAACATACCATACAGTATCACTGCAGCATGTTCATTGTGTTTATTTAGAGTCCCACAGACACCCTACACCAACCCTTACCCCTAAACCTGACCCTAACCTTCTCTTACAAAAATTAACCATGATTTTTACTATATTAACTATGGTATCAACATGGTATTTTGTAGTAAACTCATAGTAACCACAACATTTAACATGGTTACTTTATAAACAACACCATATTATTGTAGTAAAACCATGGTTAATTGCATTAAAACTATGGCATCTGCCAAAAAACATGATTACAACAATATTACTATAGTAAAACCATGGTTAACTCCCTGACTGTCACTGTGACCAAATCACTGCGAGGACATCAACCTTTATATTAATTTGTATTTATTATAATAAGTAGTATTGAAGGAAATATTAAGAGTGGAGACAGGAAACAGGATTGGAAAAAGTGGGACAAAAGGGGGAATTGAACCCGGGTCATCTGCATGAAAAAAAGCACATCCACACTGTCTTTATTCACTACGTCATTTCAGCAACCCTTTGGGAAGCAGTTTGTCTTCAATTTCCGAGTTTCCACCAGACTATTTGAGCTGCGCTGTGTGGAAGGTACTATTTACACCTCATGCTATTAATTCATTTATTATTTTGTTTTTGCGTTCTTGCGTTCTTTTTTTTTTTTTTTTTTTTACCTTGAAAGCCCCTGGTCACTTTAAACAGTTGTTGTATGGCATAGCTGTGTAATGATTTTTCAAAAATCCCTGTTCCACAGGGAAAAAATAAAAGCATATAGGTTTGGATTGACATGAGGATGAGTAAATTATGACAGAATTGTCATTTATGGATGAACCGTTCCTTTAAAGCAAACTTTGTCATCTGAAACATAACTAGAGAACAGACAGTGCCTGCTAAACAAAGCCTGGTTTAATTAAGCAGAACAAACTCTTCTGTAGCACTTTGTAATTAGGATATGCATAGCACCCTGGCACACAGTACAGTTTTTCTGCATTCTCTGAAACGATCAAATATCAGTATGTACCCTGATCATCACCTCACATGTTCCTTCTTTGATCACATACTGGCATAAATAAACCACACTTGTACTTGTGTCAATGTACTTTTAGAGATTAGAGGAGAATTATACCTATAATATACTTCTCAGGAAGAGATAAAGATGCTGATGTTAATAGAGCGCTAAAGAAATGTCAATAGTATCACCTGCTGCCAAAATGGAGTAGCAAGGAGCAGCTCTCACCTGATCGATTATTGGGCGAGGTCCGGACAGGAGAGATAGATGGAGTGCGAGAGGAGGAATAAGGTCGTTGTCTGTCTCTCTCGATTGTAGATGAAGAGCCAACAAAGTGATACTGAGAATAGCCGTCCTGTCATAAAAAAAAGACCTCAGTCAATAGAGAAGCATGTAAGGCACGGCTGAATGACGAATAACAACAGTAGCTAATGTGATGTGGCAATGAATTGTAAAACCTCACTCATCAAAACTTTCTGTTTATGAGTATGGCGAATTAGGGCAATGTTTCATAACTTTGTTCATCTTGGGTAACTTACAAAGAGAGACATATATAATCAATTTAAATTGAAATAAGTTTAAAGAACTTGATTAGACAAACATTTATTGGCCCTCTCTGGTCATCCAATTCTGTATAATACTTAAACAAGCAGTATGAGAGACAGAAAGTTTGGTCTAAATGGCTGTAAATGTACAATAGATGTGAGAATGGTGAGGTGTTTTCTGAATGCACCACCTTCTTATAGAGGCTTCGCAAATCTCTGTACTGCCACATGCTGTTCAGGACTTGAGATGCTGCTTTCACCACCTTTGACGTGTGTCTGCAGAGAAACATAGAGGGAGAAAATGAATATAATACGCAGCCCTGTCTGCAATAATGTTAGCAATATAAATAGTGAATGTTCTGTTTCTAATCCATTTCTGGTGCTGCTTACATAATGGATTGCTTCATAATTCAAAAGAGTTTTGCTAAGTTTGCAAACTTAGATAATAAAACCCCACAGTGCAAAGTGGAAACTAGAAAACATACCATCTCAGCTATATAAATAAATACTGTTGGCACTCATCTGCTGACTAGATGTAGACCGTAAATCTCCCTTTCAATTTTGTCTTTCGCACAGTTTGTGCAGTTTTTACTAATGCGATAAACTCTTAATACAAAATAAACTCTAAAGGGTACCATAGATTCTATAACATCTAAATGCCTATGAAATAAGTGGGTGAATGTCTATAAATATCAAATAATTTAAATAATGTTAATCATAACAACTAAAAAGAAACAAGTTGTCTTGTAATACAAAGTAAAAAAAAAAAAAAAAGGATAAAAAAGCTTTTGAAAATAAAACACAAAATGTTACATTAAACTTGCTGCAGCTATTAGACTATGTTGTATTAGATTATGTTGAAACCACATCTCCTGAGAGGAGGCAACTGCTGCTGTCAAAATATATGCTTTCCAAAATTGGTCACGCAAGCTAATATTATTGCTAAAGTGGAATTAATTAGCTTAAGTAGCTTAAGTACAGTAGCTTTACATTTTAATATGAAACGATGAGACAAAATTTCAATAAGAGAAGCACTGAATGGAGGGTTCATCATGCCTGCTTCCTTTATAAATGAATATCCTTTCCATTGACATCTAAGAATAAAATCTGGTCTTGTCTACATACTTGTCTCCTTTGCTGCGGGCAATGCCAATAAGTTTGTCAATGCCACCGGCATCACGAAGGGCCTTGGTGTTCTCCATGTTCTTGGTGATGACTTCATGCAAAGCGCAGCAGATCGCTGTGATGGTGTCATCAGACATGCTCTTGCTGCTGCTGCTGGTGCCAGTGCTGTTGTTATTGTTGCCCCCTGGTAGGCGATGAACCAGATCCCTCATGGCATACTTGCCTTTGGGTGGCAGGAGATGAGGTGAACAGAAGATAAATCAGAGAAGAGTATTTGTTAACAGCTGTTTACAGAAGTAGTATTTAAATGGGAAGTGTGTCATTTTTTCAATGTTAAAATACTTTCCCGGCTTAATAGGAGACATCTGTACTGACCTACAAATGCAAAACACAGTAACTACACTGAAACTGAGAAAAATGGTCTCAAGGACAAATTTGTTGTTCATACACATGCAATTTCATCATATTCAGGGGTCTTTGGCATCAAAAAGTTTAAAACCTCTGGTCTAAGAGGCCAGATTTAGTCCTGACTCAATTTTGATCGACTGTGTAGTTACTGTGTTTTGCCTTTGCCCTGAAGTAGATATAGAAAGTTCAGGCAGAATCTCCTTTAGGACAAAATGTTAGACTCGGTTACCATTCTTTGGTATAGTATGGAAAAAAGATACAATGAAAATAAAGGAAAGAATGAAAAAATGGTGATTGAGGCTTACATTGTGCTGAACATCAACTTTTGTGTTCCACAGAAGAAAGTCATTTGGGTTCGGAACAAAATGAGGGTAAGTGAATGATGAAAGAATTTTAATTTTTTTGTGAACTAACCCTTTAAACCTGGTGTCACTTACCATCTGTACCTCATAACATTTGCACTTCCACCATAATATTATCTTTTGATAATATTATTTGATCTTCTGGTTAGATGCTAACTGTATTTCACTGACTCTGTACTTGTACTCTGCACAATGACATTAAGTTGAATCTAATCTAATATAAATATTTGTTCCCACAGGGGAGCGAATTCACTCCATAACAGCCAGTCCTACAAAACTGCTTTCAACTTGTATGCATTGAAATTACATGAAAGAACGGTTCCCATGAGTGATTTCATTAAACAATGGACTTTTGCCCAGCTCTATCCGCAACGAACCAGCAGGATCAGTATTCAATTGGTGCTGCTGTCTCGACATTAGTACAGTTTTATGACATTCCTCTCAGCCTATATTCCTCAAAAGATTCACAAGTCTTCTAACTCACACAGGGTCGAGACCAGACTGGTGAGACTGGTTACCATGGAGACACAGGGGCTCATCAGAATCCAAAAACGATCAAAAAGATCAATAGTCTCTTAGAGTCGTGACCAGCATTTCAAACAATGCCACCCCACCTCACCCCACTTAAGAATGCAATTTTAAAAAAGTCAACTAGAAATGCTACACACATGCCATTTTTGATACTATACATTAGGGCTGGGAAATATAATGCTTTAATTTCTGCGATTTATCATTATTAATCAATTCGCAATTGATGCAGTATTAGTTTTTTTCACTTCCTGAAACTTCACTAATGTTTTCTCCAATTTCTGTGGCTAAAGCTGCCATATTTCTTCACAACGCCCGAAATCTAAATCAGTGTCAAAAGTGAGAGACCCAGTGTGTGCATGATAGAGACGGAACGGCAGCCAGAGAAAATAATAGTTTTGAGATTTTAAACTTCAGCATTCAAATTGTTTTATATCTGTATGTATAGTGCCTTATAATGCATTAGCAATGTTTTAATCGATTCATAGCAGTACTATACACATACAACACGTGAATCCACAAACAGAGAAAATGGATCTTAAAAGTCCTCTGCCTTACAAGTCATTTAAGAGTACCTCTGCAGCATTTGGCTCTGCTGAAGTCAAAGAGAAAATGTTAGCTTGAGGCAAATACACTTTGGTGTCCCAAACCTACCAATGAGTTCCTTGTTCCTGACATCAAGGGCCATGTTTCGGAGAGCTGTGGCCACAGCACACACCACCCGGTCATTGTCTATTCTCAGCAGCTCCACCAGAATGGGCAATCCTTTCTCTTTTCTAACTGCTGCGCGGATATACACTGACCACTGCAGGCACAGGAGACATATACCAGTAGCAGTCAAACGGGAGCTCCTACAAAATGATTATCATCACATCAACAGAACAATACTGACAAAAAAAATATTTCACTGGGAATTTGGTGTCAACCTTGAAAGTGCATGTACCCTGCTGAAAAAAATAATAGTTTAAGCTGGTTCACTGTCTTAGCTGGTCTGGTTTTTGGTTTTAGAGGGGTTTTGGGCACTTGACCAACAAGCTAAATCAGCTAAAAACCAGTTGGCAAGGCTCGGAGACCAGCTAACAAGCTTAAACCAGATAAAGGCCAGTAAACTGTCTAAGGCTACTTGAAGATATTTTTTCAGCAAGGAAATCTGTTGTTTTACTGATTGTTTTGCTTTTTTCTTAGATGAGTTCTAGCAAATAAATGAGAATAATTAAAGATTTTGAAGTGCAACATTGAACATTTTGACATTAAATATAAATCACTGTATCCACTTTCAGTACTTTGCATGAGAATTCAGAATGAAAGAAAAACAAAATCTCTTTTCAAAGATGTATTTATTTCAAGATGTTTGTGTGAAGCTTTCAACTATGTTACACAGGTTGTGTACTCCCAAGTCCCAAAAGACACTTTGTTCCAGATTTACAGTTCATGTTAGACATCTGATCTACTGTTTGTATATAACAAGAATTCCATGCCCATATCAAAATAAATGAACAAAACTGGTTTGGTTCATGGCTCTTAAAGTGCAGGGTTACTCACAGGTTTTAAGGTGGGGCCTACCTTCCAGCTACCCGCTGCTAGGTTCTGTAGAGCCCCAGCCGCTCCCTCCAGTGTGTCCGGGTTCGAGCACTCAGACAGCAGAGTGAGGTACGGTTTCACTATGGATGGGTGCCACAGCATCTGCAGTCCCTTAGGAGGTTCACTGGAGTCTGGGAAAGGCCCAACACCATCCCACTGAGAGCAGAGACAGAGCAAGTCTCATTACACAAAGGCTGAACAATATCTACAGTATGAGTGTTACTATTGACCAAAGGATCATATAACAGAAACTTGAATAAAAGCCATTATATTTTTGTCCCTTTGCAACTTTTATTTATAAACACGGTAGGAAGATCACAGGAAATAATGGGGAGAAGAGGGGGAACTGGACTCGTAAATGTTGCAAATCAGACTTTGACAAAAGCATGACAATACCATGAGTTCAAGTCCGTGTACTGGTACAGTATGTGCTGGTATACATTAGGGGCTAGTCCGGGATCATACAAGAAGAGAAATTTTGTAAAGTACCATTCATATCTTACACTAAAAGCACTTGTTTAGGATAAAGAGTAATTGAATAGACAGAGAAAACTCAAGCATCACTAAGCCAGATGTGCATTTGCATCTTTGTTAAGGAAAAGATGATTCCCAGACAATTCAGTTATTTAAAAGCCACAATGCAAAGTAATGCCACCTTTTGCCTCTCTATTCATCCCATGCAAATGCAGAACAAACACTCCCAATACCCTATCTTCATCTGTTTTCAGAATTTAAATGAAATCAGTCTGGAAAATACATAATTATCCACTGGAAAAGGACGAGTGTCGATGCAGGCGACCCACACTTGAATGCAGCTAAGTGATGCTAATTGCCAGCAGCTGCAGGAATAAAACCCCCCGGCCCACCTGATCGTGGCTCTTCTTTTTCTTTTTCTTCTTGCCCCAGCAGCCGGAGCTCTCCGCATCCTTCCCGCTGGCATCGCTGCACAGAACCCCATCCAGCTCCTCTGATCCCATCTGCTGCCCCTGTGATGTCTCCGCCGCCAACCTGTACGACAGGTTCCGCAGGATACACACACAGTTCTCGATGGTCTAGAAAGGTGTGTAATTTATGCACAAGAGAGGGAAAACCAGAGTTTTTAGATTATGAATATTTCAAAAGAGTATATTGCAAAAACGCTTAGGGTGCTTTCACACTAGCACTTTTAGTTCGCACCGGGTTCAAATGACGTCAAAGCTCAGTTCATTTGGATGAAGTGAACGCTGTTTTCCGAACTCAGGTGCTCACCAGAGAATCGCACCTGAGTCTGCTTGAAAGGTGGTCTGGGGTACGGTTCATGTGAACTCTGGTACGGTTTGCAGCTGATATGAATGCAATCGAAACAAATCGTGGAAGTGAACCGCTTGTGATGACGTATAATTTGTGCCTTGCAGGCGCCCGATCGCAATTAGTATGGTATAATGCTTTTCTCAAACCTGCTTAATTCAAAATAAATCCCCTTCAGAAAGCAGCTCACATTCTTCAAATCTCTTGCAATGCACCTGTGGGCTCGCAGCAGACAAACACTAACATTAATCACATAATTATACATTGAATGCATCTGTGGCAGACAAACACAAGTGTCATTCTGTGCATGGCAAGTTTTGGAGGTAAATGCAAAGAGACAGTGACGTCTTCTCGAATTGTTACCGAGTTACAGTGGTAAACAGCTGCCTGCTTGTACTAATGCTGATGATGCAATCGGACTGTGGTCCGGACCCAAATAATATGATGTGAACAGAGACCAGCAGGGGGAGGGGGAGGGGGAGGAAACAAACTCGGGTTCGGTCCAAGCAATCGAACCAAGTGTGAAAGCTCCCTTAATTAGATTTTCTTAATCAGTATTTTTATCTAATTTTCGAGTAAAAATATTTAAACATCCTTAAAACTGGATAGATTAGTTGTGAAGCAAAATTATGTACGATAAGATTTGTTTTCAGAGAATATATCTTACGTTTATTTTTCTTAGTGGCAAATTGTTTTCTCCAGTTTTAAACATAAATCCCAATACATTTTGCTAGATGTATGCTTATAAAAACAAGCTTTAATGTTTTATGTAATTTTGCTTCAAGTACATTTATCTTATCTTAAGGATGTTTACTGTAAAACAAGACAAAAATACTGATCAAAAATATGACTTTACATGGAAATGGGACTGTAAATTGGAGACTGCCTTGACAAAACCATGTTATCTTTTGGAATTCAGAAGTTTGACTTTGTTTGAAACAGTATACTGCATATCTAAATGTTTTTTTCTGTTTGGGAGAAAATCTATCCTATTTGTGAAGCCTTTGCATTTTTGTGCTCCAAACTCTTAATGGTCTCCTGTTAGATTAGTCCTTTGGACGGACTCCAGTAGAGCTGGAGAACTAATCCTATTGTGATGAGCAGTGAGGCAGGGAAAAACAAAGAGGACGACTTTGATCTTGTAAATGCTTTCAGAGGCATTAAACTGTAGCAGTCTTTTTTTCTCACTCAAACTGTTCCCACAAAGTATTATGCCAGTAACAGAGACCCCTCAAAAAACAACCAAAAAGTGGACTCAGTATAGAGAGGTGTGTCACTGCACAATTTAATCTGTGTAATTACTATAAACCTCACTTAATTGGGACCAAGGGTATAGGGAGGAGTTATTCTGTAAGACTTTGTTGGTGGCAAAAGCAATTAGAGGAAGAGACAGAAACAAAACCTGCTTTGTCTGTCTGATACAATGCCTTTGATTCCTACTATAAAAAAAGATATATATTTATTTTGGACCAGCTTAAATTCAAGATGGTCTTAACTGTTTTAAATGGCAATGTTGGTTTGTTACAAGCACAAACTAGTCAAGCTGGTTGCAGGCGCACTGCAAAAATCATATTCATTACAAGTACAAGTCTTGCTTTCCAATAAAAATATCTAAATATACTTAAAATAAGGTCAATTCACCTGATAAGCAAAATTTGTGTATGATATTAAGGCTTGTTTCCAGAGAATATATCTTGAATTAAAGTATTTTGTACTGAGGCACTGGAAGATTTTTTTTTTTTTTTTTTTTTTTTTTTTCACCTGTTTTAAAAAAATCTGCCACTGCTTCAAGACAATATGCAATTAATTTCAAGATATATTCTCAATATAGTCTTTAATAAATAACACCGCTTTGCTTATCAGGTAAATCATTATGAATATGATTTTTTGTACTGTGTACATACTTGGTCACCAGCCATATGGTTTTAACTGGTCCAGGCTGTTTTTTCAGCTTTTTTCCACAAAGGAGAAAAACATATTTTTGGCTATTCTGCATTGTGTCTTCTATCTCATCTTCAGTAGTGGAGAGGGGGTAAAAGAGGTGTAGTGCTCTGGTGCCGAAATAAAAATGCTTGGGGAGCAAAAACTCTACAACTAAAAACCTGCTTAGATTCTCTGTGGCTTTGCATTGAATGTATAAACTTTGGTAGAAAGGCAGAAAGAGAAAAGGTCAAACCTTGCTGTCGATCTCACTGGTGCCCAGGGCTGTCTGTATGACATAGAGCAGAGCATCAGTCAGCCCCTCACACTCTCTCATCCTGCGGCGGGCCTCTTCTCCAGCTGAGCTCACATTCCTAAAGACAACACATTCACACACATTGTCAAGCATTTTATGTTATCGACAATGTCCTATAGATCACACTTTGGTAGTTCTAAGCTTCTAAGTCAATACAAAATCAACTAAAAGGCAGGTGGTCTTCAAAATTAATGAGCTCTTCATAGATTTTGCAAGTGAAAAATGAGAAGTAATTTTGTTTTGTCTTTTTGCCATTTTTATTGATGGTATAGACAGTAGAGAAAGGACATGAGATTTTACAGAGAAAAGGGGAACGTGGTTGGCAAGTGACACAAGCCAGGTTTGAACTCGTCGGAGCAAGTGTGCTAGCCACTAGGCCAGAGCTCTTGACAAATCAGCAGCAACTTTGCATTAAATTACACTGCAGTACTACAAAATTGTCCAAACAGTGTATATAAATGTATACCAACTGTTTCCAAACAAGTTTCCCAAACACTCCTCAGACCGTTCTTACAAACAGAGCACGTTCTAATAGTGCCACAGAGCCACAGTAAGTATGTTTACATGCACTTTAAAAGTTTGATTTCTGTCAGACTAAAACAGTAATATGTCATGTAAAGGCTTTGGTCAGACTGAAATCGTACCAGTCTGAAACCCACAGTGGCTTGATAATAACTGTGCATTTATACATGTTTATACTCTTTGGAACCTACCTACGAATGGCTTACTTATAGTTGTCTGGGATAGGAAATGTATATAAACACTGAAAAATTAAATACAGCTTTAGGAATCACCAGTAACAAGCCACAAATCTCAAGCGTTGGAAATTCAGGAGATCTGGCTTCTAAGAGATCTGTGTGTCTCTAGCAGTCCAGGCAGCTGCAGGTGCTGTGGGAACTTTGTCCAACCATTAAATATTCAATCAGACTTCTAGTTCCTTAGCCATCCATGAAGAGGATTAATTATCACACTTGGCATAGGGAGCTTAGTCCAGCCATCCAAGAGAGAGAATGACTCAGCACTTTCTACAATCCTGCTGCTTCAGACCTGAACACTGGTGAGCGGGGCAGAAGTCAGGCTCTAGATGATATGTACAGTATGTCCTATAAGTGTAAACTGCTCTTAATATCAAGCTGAAGTTTAAAGAAAAAGCTTCTGGTGTCCAAAATAGCTTGCAGATTTTTTTTCATTATGCACCTTTCGCTTGCGTAAGCAATGAATGGAAAGCCACTGGAAAAAATAATAATAATAATGTTATTAAGATGCAATAATGCCAACGGCCTGAACGTGAGCAAATATACTATATATACCAGTGTTCAAAAGCTTGGAATCACTATAAAAGTTTTGTTTTTCAAAGAAATTGATATTGACTATTCAAATTTTTATGTTGTTGTTGTGCTTATTTGAACCTCTTCTTCTTAATTGCCAGTATCAGTTGTGTTTTTTTAAAACTCTGTCTACAAGGCCAGCATCCTGGAGTCTTCTTTTCAGTGTTGCTGATATAAATGGTGTTTGGCATGAACTGTTCAATGAAGCTGCCAGCTGAATAGAGACTCTGATGTACTTGTCTTCTTGTGCATCTGGGTTGTCCACTTATCTCTCTGTCGTGGTTAGATCCAGTTTTCTTTCAAGGCAATGGTTCATACTTATGCATGGAACATAAATCTCTCAAAAGAACAATAGACTGAGTTTCTAGAGAAAGTAGCTTCTTTTTGGCCATTTTTGAAACCAATGAATACTTTAACCAAATAATCACTGCTTTGTTGAATAAAAGTGTCAATTTCTTTCAAAAACATAACAATATTTTAAGGGTAGTGTACAACTGGATTAACTATTTATTAAGAAAAAAATCATATAATGTGAAGACTATATGTGATGTAGGTAAAATTACTCACAACATGCAATCAAATTAATCAGACAGGCTTTTAAGATCACAGTGGGCTGCTCAGATACATAAACATTTCACAGAATGCCAAAGTTTTCCATGCCAGGTCCACAATCAACACTGTTACAGAACTATACCATCCTATTGGAGAATCCAACCAATACTGGACAGACTATAATCCTGCTAGTGGTACAATGAGCTGCTCTCTCATGACACTGTATCACAAAATGGTTTTATGCACAGGACTCTGAGACCAGCCAAATTTATCAAATGCAACTGAATCTATTTATTCCAATCAATTAAGTTACCTTATCAGTAAAAAGCTCCCGAAACAGCTTCAAAGCTAATTCACAAATGTGTTTGGTTCACACACAACCAGAGCCAGAGAGCGATTATACAGCAGTGAATTATTGCCACGAAGACCCCAATATGCTGTGACATTTATGAAGGCACAAAATGTTATCGTAGAGGACAGTCTGTAATGTCTCACTCTGCTTTGAAATAAGAAAACTCTGAGGCATTGTTCACTTAATAAAACAATGAATAGGTAATACACTGCCTGGCCCAAAAAATAAATAAAAAAAACTCCACACACTCCAATATTTCATTGGACTGCCTTTAGCTTTGATTACGGCGCACATTCGTTGTGGCATTGTTTCAACAACTTTATGCAATGCCACAACATTTATTTCCATCCAGAGTTGCACAGATGTTTGGCTGAGATCTTGTATTAATGACAGGAGAGTCGAACCACTCCATAAAGTCTTCTCCAGCACATCTCAAAGACTTTCAATGGGGTTAAGGTCAGGACTTTTAGGTGGCCAATTCATGTGTGAAAATGATTCCTCATGCTCCATGAACCACTCTTTCACAATTTGAGCCCGATGGATCTTGGCATTGTCATCCTGGAAAATGCCTGTGCCGTCAGGGAAGAAAAAATCCATTGATGGGATAACCTGGTCATTCAGTACATTCATGTAGTCAGCTGACTTCATTTTATTGCCACATAACGTTGCTGAGCCTAGACCTGACCAGTTGAAGCAACCCCAGATCATAACACTGCCTCCAGTACAGTACAGTAGGCACTATGCATGATGGGTGCATCGCTTCATGCGCTTCCCTTTTTACCCTGACGCGCCAATCACTTTGGAATAGGGTAAATCTGGACTCATCAGACCACATTACCTTTTTCCATTGCCCCACAGTCCAATCTTTATGCTCCCTAGCAATTTGAAGTTGCTTTTTTTTTATTACCCTCACTAACAAGTGGCTTTCTTGTGGCCAACAGCAGTTTAGACCCAATCCTGTAAGCTCTTGTCGCATTGTGCATGTGGAAATGCTCTTACTTTCACTATTAAACATAGCCATGAGTTCTGCTGTCGATTTTTTACGATGTGACTTCACCTAGCGTTTAAGTGATAACCAATCATGATCATTCAAGATTTTTTTCCCACCACATTTCTTCCACTAGCTGATGGTTCACCAAAATCCTTCCAGGTTTTAATAATGTGTTGGACAGTTCTTAACCCAATTCCAGTGATTTCAGCGATCTCCTTCTGGAACACAGTAACATCTTTTCCACGACCACATGAGAAGCTACCTACTGCATCAGTTAGGGTTAAAAGAATTGTCGGCAGCTGAAACATATTAATCACTGCAATAATGATCCAATCATAGGCTCTTAAGTATCTGATTATTTAAATCCAAACGGTGACTTTTTTCACTATCTAATTTGTTAATTTTGGCCACTGATAGCAATATTTATTTGTACACACTGTCTATGCTGTAAAGCACCAATGTCGCCATGGATAAAAGCATCTGCTAAATGACTAAATGTCTGCTGAATGACTAAATGCACCAAGGAAATCTGGAAATCAAACAATCAAACATAGTGCAATTGTTTATTGAATTCACCCTCAAACCTCTTCAATTGATAGTTCACCCAAAAATAAAAATGTACTCATCATTTACTCACCCTCGTGTCATTCCGAAGAGATGTTAGGCAGAACGTTAGCCTCAGTCACCATTCACTTTCAAAAGATGCAATGAAAGTCAATGGTGACTGAGACTGTCACTATGTGGGTGAACTATACCTTTAAGAAAAAAAAACTTGAATGGACATTAATTATGTGCCCTACCTGAGGCAACCAGTAGCATTGCGGAGCACCTGTGAGGAATGCAGGTTGAGCTTTTGGTCATCCTGGTGGGGGGAGGTGTCCCAGCCTGAGTGAGGAATAATGACTGTGTTGGTCAGCACTGCCAGAGCGTCCTGAATTATGGGCATCTTCAGAGCATCGCACGAGGACAAGTTCCACAGCACACCTGTACACAATTACATAAGCAATAGGCCAAAAGAAATGTATAATCAAGGGGTGAGGAATATACACCCTATTTTATTCACAAACAGCATTTTCCCTGTTCACGTTCACTTTTTGTAGTCTTAACTGCACAATAAATAAATAAATAAATAAAAGCCCTGATTGCATTAGATTCAAAATATGCATTGTGAATATTGTATAAGGTCTGTATGAGGGCCTGTTTTCCCCAAAGTTTCACTACTGTGCTCTTGTTAGTAAGAACACTAGACTGTGTAATCCTAGTCACATCAAAATCAAAGACTAGAGATATGCACGTATACCAAAATCACTATTCGTTTATTCTACACGTGCAATAGAGATCTTCAACCCAACCCGAACTCAACGAGTTCCAACCGGTTTTGGGTCAGTTTTTCAAGTATAGGGCAAGTTAGCCATGTTTAAAAAATGCTTTTGTGTGTGTCTACGCTCTTTTTCTATATACTGTTAACACGCGCTGGATGGACATTGGATCGCCACATTTTTAGACACCAAGTAAAGTTAACTAGAACTTACATTTTTATAAACGCATCTCGTAACACCTGTGTTGTGTTTCATTTATTGTGCTGCATTCTGAGGAAGTTCAGGTTGCAAAAAGGGACTTCATGTGACTGTTACATCATTAATCAAGATTCCAGATTTTCACCGAGCAATGTTTCGTTGTTGATAAAACAAGTGTTTTTCTGTTTTGCTATGATGTGCATATTTACATACAACAATTAGACAAGTTCAATGCCATCTGCTTTTAAACCATTTAAAAATCAGTTGGTGTTTACATTGCAGAAATGACCGTCTAACTGCTCATTATCCCTTTTGCCAAATAAATAAACCCTGATGAGAAAACTGTCTTGTGTTTTGTACTGCTTTCTAATTTACACCCTGATTGGATACATTTTCCCCTCTTACCCAAATTGTAAACCTTTCCCAAATGTTTCATCTAAAGTAAGTATATGCTCTGAGACATGGAGCTGTAATAAGCAAGTGCCACTCAGCTTCACTTCACCTACGCATATTAATTTTAAACACTTTGGTTGTTTCTCTGAGCTTTGGGTTTTAGGATGATGGGGATTTTTCAATTGATGGACATTTATATTGCTTACCAGTCTGAAACACAAGGGAGCCACAACATCTCATGGAAACGTCTCCTAACAATTCGGCATCTGACATTTATGAATGCCTCAAAAAGCAAATTGCAAATACTTCAGACAGCTCTCAGAAACTGTCTCTATACCAGGAATATCTATATAGGGCATTACAAAGAGCCTTTGTCTTTCGCCAATGCGTCAGACTCATTCTACATAAGTCCCTAAAGAGGCTATGCTAAGCACTGGTATTACCCTTAATTATTATAGCCCTAAACAATTAGAAGATCATTAACAAATCACTTAATGGATAGTGGGGTCTACAGTAACAAGTGGATGATTCCAGGAGAGCTGATTAATAAATTGGGCATTCCAATTATATGGAAGCCTGAGATAGAAAGGTCAAGATAATGTATTTGTATGTTGAATATGGTTAAATGCTTTGTCAAAAAAATGTGCTTCATATGGTAACAACAAAAGCAATTGCTTTTATTAAGGTAAAAATTATTATTTAATTTGACTGAATCAACTTGACTACATTAGGTTACACCAACAAAAGTCATTTTTAAGGGATAGATTAGGTAAGAAGAGTTCTTTAAAGTGCATGTTATCACTTTTACAGTATAACCAGGTGCGATGTAAAGCATTAAGATATCTCTTCCATGTAAACCTTAGTTTTTGTCCTAACCAACCACGACAAGTGATAAGAGGCAGGACATTTTATTGGTCGCTTGGTTCAAAATCCCATTCCACCTATTATACATCAGATATGTTCTGATTGGCTGTTAATAGTCGCTTTCACACATACAGCATTTACCAGAAAATTAACTGCAATTTTCAGTTTGGAGGTCATGTGTGAACACGTCCCATTTAAAAATACCGGTAAATTTTGCACTGGCTATTTCCCTGAATAAGAAGTTGTAAAATTAACTAAAAAGTTACGTTTTGATGCTATGTGTGAACAGAGTCGTAAGATTAACGGTTTGAGCACGTATGAGGTCAGGACACGCTGACATAACACAGAGATTATTCAGTTACTCTGGAGTCCAAAAATGTCTTAAAATTGGACAGATAGTGAAATTATTCCATTTAGTCAGAGGATATAAAAAATATTTGATATTTTAGAGCTGTCTATAGAGGAAATGTATGATGCTCCACGATTCAAATCTGAAGTCATATGGTGAGTAGCCAATGGAAATCAATTGGAAAAAAACAAAACAGAAAAAGACAGAAACCGTTGCATGTCTGAATAGCAGATGATGCACATTTATCAGTAAATGTAATCCAACAATTTTACTTCAATTTACCAGGTTGCATGTGTTAAAGGGGCTATTGTATCGCATCACGCATCATTTTTGCTTTCAGTTTAGACTCTTGCTGGAATCTTGTGTTTGCTTAGGTCACGGTGAACAAGATAGAGAATAAAGCAAAGAAGAAAACTGAGAAATTGAATGTGTTTATTGTGTTTTGAATACCTGTAAGCAACTCTCTGATCTCCACGTCTGTAGTCTTGCGCAGGAGTCTCACAAGCGCTGGGATCCCACCGCAGTTCTTCAGGGCGATCTTGTTGTCATCATTGGCCTTGCCGTAAACCAGGTTCCTGAGTGCGCCACAGGCACTCCTGTGCACGTCAGTCATGCGGTGATCCAGCAAGTCCACTAGAAGCTGAATCCCACCCTGCCTCCGTATCTGACATACAAAGTGACAACATTATTGAATGCATGATAGACATTCAACTTAGACTAGATAGACTTCTATGACAATATCGAAACAGGCAAGTTTTTGGTTTAAATATTTGGTAACAGATAAGAACTGATAACGTGTGTACAAGTCCCTTTAAGGCAAGTCAGTTCACTTGATGGCCTTTCGATGTAGGGAGATGTTAGGCAGAATGACAGCCTCAGTCACCATTCAGTTTCATTTTATGGAAAAAAGATGAAAGTGAATGTTTACTGAGACTAACAGCTCCTTTTGTAATCCATGGAAGACACAAAGTCACATCAGTTTTGAACATGAGGATGAGTAAATGATAACTGAATTTTCATTTTTGGGTGAACTATTCCTTCTATGAGAATACCCTTCCTTGAATTTATTAGTACATGGCCTTTGTATAATATGCAGAATTGTTTGATATAAGTATGCAGGAGCTACCTCTGATTTTATTTTGTTGTCTCCAAAGCACAAATGCTGGAGGTAGGCTGCAGCGTTGGACTGTACAGATGGAAACTGGTGCTGCAGCATTTGGATGACCTCTGGCAGTTCAGGATCCCTCCAGCCAAACTCCCTTAAGAGGCACACAAACACAAAAACTACTGCATGTGGAGGAACTTTCACATAGAGAACAATACAATATCAAAAGCATGTCTGTGCAGGAATGACAAAATGTCTCTTGCTTAGAATGTAACATTTCTTTTCATCTTACCCTTTTAATCATTATGTGTAAATGTTTAAAAACATCTCTCTGCAGTCTCTGAATATGTTTCTCTTCACAATTAATCAAACTGAATGCAATATAATCGTACTTTTTTGCCAACATCTGTGATCTCCCGCTGTTAAATGTACTACTTTTCTGCTTTGAAACTACTAATCAAACACTAATAAACAGAGAAACGAATGACACTAAACGAAAACAATTTAACCTCAAAATATGATGCATGACAGCTTTGGTAAGGAGAAAAAGAAATTAAGACAAAAATAATGCATGAGAAACAAAGGTTTTACAGCTACCACATGTCAGTAATCGTTTTTACAATTCTAATTTCCATGCTTTTTGCTGAAGTATGCTAGATCTCGAGTAATACAGTATATACAGACAATAACATCATCTCCGAAATGGCAGCTTTATCACGGGTATAAGTGACAGCTGTGCTATTGCCTTGAGAAGTCCTCAGGTGCCTAGAACCATTCAGGAGGAGATCTGCATTTTCTATACCCCTAATCCTGTGACTATTTTGTTAAATTGGGTAGAATATCAGTGCAATATCAACATAGACAGTGAATTAAGAAGCCAGTTAAGACATTAAACATATTATTCTGATCTCTGCTCTGAAACACACAAAAATAATGCATTCACAACCATATTTACTAACAGGTGTGGCTCTGAATTGTCCTTAAAAATATACAATAGCTAAAAGTAGTGGCTTAAATACTGTCTATGAAGAAATAACTGAAGTCAAGGCCATTTTCTATACTTGCGACAGTCAGGAATAACAGCTGTAACCATAGTGAAACTTGTTGTGTTTCCATCCAAGTTGCAAATTCAAAGGGATAGTTCACCCAAAAATAAAAATTCTCTCATCACTTAATCACCGTCATGCCATCCCAGATATGTATGTCATTATATCTTCTGTTGAACACAAACAAAGATTTTTAGAAGAATGTTCCAGCTCTGTAGGTCCATACAATGTAAGTGAATGGTGATCAGAACAGGCCCAAAAATTATATAAAGGCAGCATAAAGGTAATCTATATGACTCCAGTGGTTAAATCTATGTCTTAGAAGTGATATGATAAGTGTGGGTGAGAAACGTCCTGGTTACTTTCGTAACCTCCTTTCCCTGATGGAGGGAACAAGATGTTGTGTCGATGTAGTGACAGTAGAGGTCACTCTTGGGAGCCCCAAAACAAAAAAGGCCAATGAGAATTGGCGAGTGGAATTTGCATACAGGTATAAAAGGAGCTGGTATGCAACCACTCATTCAGGTTTTGTGCTGAGGAGCCGAGACCAGGTCCCCGCCATTTCAGCGGGTAGTTCAGCATTGTGGCAAGAGGGACACAACGTCTCATTCCCTCCATCAGGGAACGGAGGTTACGAAAGTAACCAGGACGTTCCCTATCTGTCACTCACTCGATGTTGTGTCGATGTAGTAACACTAGGGGTCCCTATACAAAACCCCACAACTAGCTGAACTGTGTTGCGTGAACTGGCGGTGTGTGAGGGGCAGACTGCTGTGTGCCTCGTAGCCAACGCACCAGGCCATCACGTAACCTCCTCCAACACTCTTATGAGCGTTGAACGGTCCATCAGGAACAAGTCGACTGCCCAACTATAGGGACAGGCTAGCCCAGCCGAGGCCTCTTTTCCCACTCTTTTCTCCCCAAAAAGAGTGGAGTTTGTTAATTGACTGGGAGCCATAAGTGTCTGCATCGGGGGGTGTCCCTCCCAAGGGGAAGACACCACGTAGACCACACCCCAGCCAAAAAGGGGGGGGGGTGTATTTTGAGTGGAATATGTCACATGGTCTTACCGAGTCTTGTCGGAAGTATGTCATGTGGAGAGGTCCCATGGTAGGTCCTACCCAAAGGGGGATGTGGAAAGTCATCCAGGGATCACAGTCTGTGAACACTACTGGGAGTCAAGAGCGCACTATGCGCAAGCGGTACACTTGGCCAGTTGTCCCGGAACTTACCTGCTCGTGCCTGCCTCTACTCGGGACGAGACCGGCTCAACCAGGAGATTGTAGAACCTCGCAAAGGTGTTGGGTGCTGCCCAGCCCGCTGCTCTGCAGATGTCAGCTAAAGAGGCGCCACTGGCCAGGGCCCAGGAGGCCGGCACACTCCTGGTTGAGTGGGCTCGTAACCCTGCAGGGGGTGGCACGTCCTGAGCCTGATATGCCATCGTGATGGCGTCAATGACCCAGTGGGCGATCCTCTGTTTGGAGACAGTGCTTCCTTTCCGCTGTCCACCAAAGCAGACAAAGAGCTGCTCGGAGCTTCTAAAGCTCTGCGTGTGAACCAAGTAGATGTTTAAAGCTCGCACCGGACACAGCAACGCCAAGGCTGGGTCTGCCTCCTCCTGGGGCAGCGCTTGCAGGTTCACCACCTGATCCCTAAAAGGGGTCGTGGGAACCTTGGGCACATAGCCAGGTCGGGGCCTCCGGAACTCCAGGCACGATTCGCTGACAGAGAACACTTGCAGGTCCCCTACCCTCTTGATGGAAGTGAGCGCAGTCAGGAGGGCAGTCTTCAAAGAGAGTGCCTTAAGCTCAGCTGACTCCAAGGGCTCAAAGGGAGCTCCCTGTAGACCCTGAAGGACTACAGACAGGTCCCACAGGGGGACGAGGCACAGTCTAGAGGGATTCAACCTCCTAGCGTCTCTCAAGAACCTGATGATCAAGTCGTGCTTCCCCAAATACTTACCATCTACTACATCGTGATGTGCTGAAATAGCGGCTACATACACCTTCAAGGTGGAAGGGGACAGCCACCCCTCCAGCCTCTCCTGCAGGAAGGAAAGCACTGATCCGACTGTGCATCTCTGGGGGTCTTCGTGTCGGGAAGAACACCACTTAGCGAACAGACGCCACTTCAAGGTATACAGGCGCCTCATAGAGGGAGCCCTAGCCTGAGTGATCATGTCTACCACTGTGGGTGGTAGGCCACTTAGGTCTTCCGTGTCCTGTCCAGGGGCCAGACGTGGAGATTCCAGAGATCTGGTCGCGGGTGCCAGATGGTGCCCTATCCCTTAGAAAGATGGTCCTTCCTCAGGGGAAGTGCAAGTAGGCTCACTGGGGTAAGCGCGTATTTGCATAGTCCAGGGGGCCAGCTGTGTGCCAGCGCATCTATACCGAGGGGTGCCTCAGTCAGGGCGTACCAGAGCGGGTAGTGGGAGGATTCCCAGGAAGCAAACAGGTCTACCTGTGCTCGACCGAATCGACTCCAAATCAGCTGGACCACCTGAGGGTGGAGTCTCCACTCTCCCCTGAGGGTAACCTTATGTGACAGCACGTCCGCTGCGGTGTTGAGGTTGCCCGGGATGTGAGTGGCTCGTAGCGACTTGAGGCACTGCTGACTCCAGAAGAGGAGACAGCGGGCGAGTTGTGACATGCAATGGGAGCGTAGGCTGCATTGGAGGTTGATGTACGCTACCAACGCTGTGTTGTCCGTCCGGACCAACACTTGCTTGCCCTGGATCAACGGCCGAAACCTCCACAGGGCGAGCAGTACTGCCAACAACTCTAGGCAGTTGATGTGCCAACGCAGCCACAGGCCAGTCCAGGAGCCGACGGCTGTGTGCCCGTTGCATAAGGCGCCCCAGCCCGTCTTGGAGGCACCTGTTGTAATCACTACACGCCTGGAAACCTGCTCTAGGGGAACCCCTGCCCGTAGAAATGCAAGGTCGGTCCACGGGATGAAGAGACAGCGACAGATCGGCGTGATGGCCACACGATGTGTCCCGTGGCGCCATGCCCATCTCGGGACTCGAGTCTGAAGTAAGTGCTGTAGCGGTCTCACATGCATAAACCCGAGCAGTGTGGCCGCCGCTGAGGATGCCATATGTCCCAGGAGTCGCTGAAAAAGTTTCAGTGGAACCGCTGTTCTCTGTCTGAACGCCTTCAGACAGTTCAGCACCGACTGTGCGCACTCGTTCGTGAGTCCAACTCCAGACCGAGAGAAGAGATGCTCTGAACCGGGAAGAGCTTGCTCTTTTCCCAGTTGACCCAAAACCCCAGTCGGCTGAGGTGCCGGAGCACGAGGTCCCTGTGTGCACACAGCAACTCTTGAGAGTGAGCTAGGATTAGCCAGTTGTCGAGATAGTTGAGGATGCGGACACCCACTTCCCTTAGCGGGGCAAGGGCAGCCTCTGTAACCTTCGTGAAGACGCGAGAGGACAAGGACAGGCCGAAGGGGAGTACCTTGTACTGGTACGCCTGGCCTACGAAGGCAAACCGCAGGAAGGGTCTATGTCGAAGTAAGACCGAGACGTGAAAGTATGCATCCTTCAGGTCTACCGCCGCGAACCAACCTTGATGCCGGACGATCGCTAGAATGCATTTTTGCGTAAGCATCTTCAACGGAAGTCTGTGCAAAGCCCGGTTCAGTACTCGCAGGTCCAGGATTGGTCGCAACCCACCGCCTTTCTTCGGTACAATGAAGGGCTGTAGAACCCTTTCTTCATCTCGGCTGGAGGGACAGGCTCTATCGCGCCCTTGTGCAGAAGGGTAGCGATCTCCGCATGCAAGGTAGCGGCACTCTCGACCTTCACCGAGGTGAAGCGGACGGCGCTGAACCTGGGCGGGCGCCTGGTGAACTGAATCGCATAGCCGAGTCCGGATCAGCCATCGCGACAGGTTGGAAAGCGCAAGCCATGCGCCCAAACTCCAGGCGAGGGGGACCAAGGGAATGATCAAAGCCTTCCTCAGGTTCTTAGCGGCCAGCTGCGAGATGGGTGGCATCTGCTTCCTGCGGAGGGCTCCACACCGGAGCCGGACCACAGGGGTGGGCTGCGGCGGAGCCGGTGTTGTTGCTGCAGGAGGACGCCCTTGGCAGACAGGGTGCGGGGTCTTAAGCCGCGCCGGGGCAGGATATGTTGTAAAAACTCTGTCTGCTCCTTCACCGCCGAGAACTGCTGGGCACAGTCCTCGATGGTGTCGCCAAACAGGCCAACCTGGGAAATGGGGGTGTCAAGGGTGTCACCATAGGCTCTAGCCATCAGGGGCAATGTAAACCTACAGGCCCTGGACACAAGTGCACCGCGAGCGCCTTGTCCACCTGGGGATCATCAAATACACCCTGGTCGCTCCGCCATCGAGGGTAGGGAGAGCGGGGGAGCTGAATGACCAGGACCGGATAGTAAAAGGTGCCTCCCACGATCTTGTCAGCTCCTCACGCACTTCCTGGAAGAAAAGAACGGGGGTGGGGCGTGGCTGTGGGTGGTGCCCCGTGCCCAGGAACCGATCGTCGAGCCGCGAGGGTTCAGGGGAGAGTGGAGGGTTCCACTCTAGCACGATGCTAGCGGCCACCCAGGAAAGTACGTCTGTCATTTCCGCGTCGGCGTGAGACTGGGCGACCGTTCCCGAAGGAGGAAGCCGAGCCAAAGCCTCTGCGTCAGACTGGATGAGCCTGCTCTCCGATGCTACGCTCGATAACTCATTGTCTTCCGGAGCTCCGAACGAGAAATTGAACTCACGCTGAGACGAGCTGCCGGTCTCGTGCGAGAGCCCGATCGGGGCAAGTGAGCGTGCTGGGGAATGGGAAGTCTGTGGGGGGATACCCGGCGGAAGTGGTCCCATTGATGTCCCCAAATCGCCCCCAGTGCTAACCGACGCGGCCTCAAAACCGTAGGTAGGGGGACTGGTGCGGGGAGCCACTGGGGTGGCTTTCTTTCTTACGAAAGCAAGCCGCGACCACAACATTGCCATGGTCATGTTCTCGCAATGAGGACATGACTCATCCACGAACGATGTCTCCACATGGGCAGTGCCCAGACACGTAAGACAGCGATTGTGGCCGTCGGAAGCGGAGAGATAACGACTGTAACCAGGAATAACACACAAATGGAAAGGCATTTTTAAAAAGATGCATCTTTAAGTGTGCCACTCTTTCAGCAAGAAAATATACTCCTTTAGAATATACTCTTTTGAATGTTCTGCCGAAGCGCCCAGGGGCGTTCTCTGCAAACCACAGATACAGAGGGGGAGAAGCGCTGAAATGCGCCGTAAGATCCAGCAGAGAAAGGTGAATGAACTCGGCAGATGAATTCACTCAATGAATAGAACCGCTCGGCTCCAAAGAGAAAATCTGAATGAGTGGTTGCATACCAGCTCCTTTTATACTCGTATGTCAGTGGGAGTGGCATGCAAAATCCACTCGCCAATTCTCATTGGCCTTTTTTAAAAAAAAGCAGAGGTGTTTGGGGCTCCCAAGAGTGACCCCTAGTGTCACTACATCGACACAACGTCGAGTGAGTGACAGATAGGGAACAGATCAATATTTAAGTCTTTTTTTTTTTTTTTACTATAAATCTCTACTTTCAGATTGTAGATTTAAAGTAAAAAGGACTTAAATGTTGATCTGTTTCTCACCTAAAGCATTTGAATCACTTCAGAAGACACATATTACACCACTGGAGTCATATGGATGACTATTATGCTGCCTTTATTTGATTTTAAAAGGTCTGGTCACCATTCACTTGCATTGAAAGGACCTACAGAGCTGAGATATTCTTCTAAAAAAATTTTTTTGTGTGTGTTCAGCAGAAGAAAGAAAGTCATACACATCTGGAATGACATGAGGGTGAGTAAATGATGAGAGAATTTTAATTCACAAAACCCTCATTTCATTTTTGGGTGAACTATTCCTTTAATTTATTCGAAAAATCTGAATATTGTAAAAACAATTTTCGAATAAAGTAGTTTACATTCCATGTGTTTAAGAAAACAAAATTGTCACTTCTGGGTAAATTGCTGCAAAATAGATATGACAATGAAAGTTGAAGCCAATGTGGCTTTTGTGGCTTTTATTAAATGTAATAAATGTGTTCAGAGCATGCAGACAAAACGTTCTGACAAACTTCATGTTTGCTAGCGTTAAGTGGCAGATGCCTTATGTCGGGGAGCAAAAATGTGTCAGACAGTTTCGGGAAATAATAGTAGCCTATCATTTTGAGGACAGTGGCTCTGGCATTTCAGAATAACCAGAGCAACCTTTGAGATGCTATGCGATGTTAATGATTATATTCCTTGTGTGAATTATGTATTCAAATGGTTTGTTGAGGCAAAGTCATTACTCTTTTGATGTGCATCTATATTATTATTTAAATTCTATAGATATATGTTTGGTAAATGTGCTTTCATCATAGTTTATGCAGTGAAAAGTGAAAAAAAAAAAAAAAAAAAAAATAAAAAAAAACTTTTTTTATTTTTTATTTAAGATTTTTTTTAAAAATTACCGCATAAATAAAAACTTTTTTTGGGAACTTCATTCATCCTTGTTTTTTTTTTCCCCATTTAGCATTGTTTATGCAATATCCCAAAATGTGCATATAAATGCAAAGTCTTCAACCCTGTCTACACCGGACATCGTGCCACAACAGCTTGAGGCTGTCTACACTGGACACATAGAAGCAAACAGTCTACAAAAACGTGTATGGGTAAGCACGTGTAGTATTTAATGGGGTGTCCATAAACTGTTGGCGCGATGCGACCATCGCATTCAGTGTAGACAGCATTATTGATTACAATGAGAGTGATTAGCTTTTGATGCGACATGTAAACAGGGTGTTAATCGCAAATGACACTATGACCCCGTTTCCACCTGGTATTAAGATGCATTTCGGGTGAACCGATCACATGTGGTCAGCACTAAATGCAGGTCTAAACGGGGTCTAAAACTATTTGTGTTCGGATCACAAAAACCACATACGAATGTGGTCAAAAACTCATGTGTCCACATCACATTTGAGGTGTAAATGCTAATCCATCCTGTATGCGTTCCTGCAGCATTGAAGTGCCACCTCTCATCTGTCAATCAACCACTGCGCTAAAACAATTGTTTTGAAGTTTGCCGGTTACAAGCAGTTTCAAAAGGAAATAACCATCCGATCAGAAATTTTTAAAAAGCTTATACAAAGACAGTTATGAAAGCTTCACGGATCTTCTTTAGTGTGTCTGATATCAAAACAGATGAGAAGCACGAACACCGGAAGCTCCATTTAATACAGGGAATCCAGTAAAATTATGGATAATTCTGCGTGATATGTTGCATTTGTGCTTAGAATAAATTTCAGCCGCTTCTGGGAGAAACAGTGTGCTGTTATTTTTCATGCTTTCTTTGTCTTTTCTGACTTTGTTGCACTTTAATATCATGCAGTAACACACTGACATAATGATTGATTTATGTTGTCAAAAAACAGAGACTCTCCCCTCCAAATCCGAACACAAGTGGTCATAGGAGACATATTTAAATGACTAGGTGTAAACAGCGATATGTCTCACCTGAACACATATGATCAGATCACCCGAGACGCATCGTAATACCGGGTGGAAACTGGGTCATTGTTAATAAATGAGTCCAATAGAGATGTGTTTATCAAATTTTAACAGAGAGTAGAGTGTTTGGGTTGCATTGTGAGTCCTGAACATATCCTGGACTCAGGTCGGTTAAAGAATGTGGCTGTCATTCTCATTTATAACCAGACTGTGTGTGAACGTAACTTTATTAAGCCCTCTAAAACAGGACTAACAACTGTATTCAATTGCTGTGTGAATATAGCCATACTGCATGCAGTTGGCTCTCTCTCCATCCCTCCATCCCACTCTCATTCTATGTAAAGCATGAACAGAACACCAAACCCTGCACAGAGCGGCAAACACTGTCTCCATGCAACCGCCATGTCAGAGACAGTCAAACAAGAGGAAACAATTCAAATAATAAGATCCTGCGTGAGAGACATGGGGCAGTAATGACAGAAGGAGAGCACAAGGAGGGAAGACAAGAGAGGAAAAACAAGAAACTGGTGGGGGCAGAGAGAAAATGCAACATTGCCTTATTTTCACTCACGGCCTGTAAGGCAGGGGAAAAAAAAGGAAAACAACAACATGATGGACAAACCTCTCTGAGTAAGAGGCACCATGGGAAAAATTTTATTGTAGCATGTCCTATTTCTCTCAGGGCGGTTGTTGTCACAAAATGGAATCCATTGGGAAAAGGTCACAAAGGAGATTTGGGAATAATCCGGAAAGATGGGCACTTTGTCTTCACTCGCTGTATTTTTTTTCTTTGTATCACTGTTTAACCTTGAAGATGCAATCAAGATGTGTTTAAATCATGGCTCACACTAAGCTTTCGATGTCCGATGATCAAGCCGAACTTACCAATGCGTTAGATGTGATTGGAGCATCACAGCATGCTGTCATAAATCATAAAAGCATGCTAATTGATAATGTACGTGTTAATAAGTAAATAAAAAATACCACAAAAATGACTGTAAAACTTTATA
Organism: Myxocyprinus asiaticus; assembly: GCF_019703515.2. Lineage (NCBI taxonomy): Eukaryota > Metazoa > Chordata > Actinopteri > Cypriniformes > Catostomidae > Myxocyprinus > Myxocyprinus asiaticus. The sequence goes on from NC_059349.1 coordinate 32,110,629, forward strand.
TGCTAATCAATGTGGTGCTGTCACGTATGTCAACTGTTGGTTAATTAATGTAAATAAAGTTTACACAGTAGCCTTAAAATTACTGGTAATTAACTAAAGCACTAAAATGGAATTATTCACTGTTTACCTCCATGTAATTACATGGATGGCAGTAAATCAGAAGGCATGGCCCCAATGCTTTACCAGTACCAGCACACAAGCGGGTTTTGTGTCTAGCAAAGCAAAGTGCCTCTAGCACTGTAAAAAATTGCCAGGATTTAACAGTAATTTCTTACAATACTGTTTCAATATTTTACTCTTTTTCTGTCACAACAAAACAAAATACTATAAAGAAAGAAATGTGAATATCGCACTGCATTATGGGAAAACTGAGTTTTGTTTGAAGTCACCATTATGGTGTTTAGTGATCCCTTTGAATGGGACCGTATCTTATTTATTTTTAATTAAGTTTCTCCCAGATTGTGCAGCTGTGTTTAAAACCACAATTAATTGTAATGTATGGAGAAAATAGTCAATTTAGTGGTTGACTTTATGTTGGCCCATGATGTATAAACTACACCATATGATGTATTTGAAAGTAAAGAAATAGTATAATCTTAAATAACCAATGAGGAAGGTATGTTTGCAAAGCTAGGCTATAATATAGTTGGTTTTATCACTCATTAACTTTTTATCATGAGATATCATTCAGGCACACAAAATATCAACACTCAGCATACAAATCTCAACGATAGTGGCACTTAACAAACAGTGTAGAAAAAAAAATGCAGATGATCATTGTGATTCTACAACACAGAATTGCTACATTACAGTAATTTATTGGTCCTGTTCACTGTGAAGTCACTGTATACAATTGTCTTTTATTTGTAATAAATTTAGAAATACTACTGTAAAATATACTGTGAAAGTCATGCAACTAGTAGCCAGGAATTTACTGTACACTCACACTAATTCGTTTTACAAAATATGTATTTTTTGGTTATATATTTCACCCACTGTTTGGTACGCCTGTGGTTATGCACATTTTTAAATAAATAGGTTTGCTTATATTGAAGTCATGCAAGCAACACCCCATACATGATACAGCCATAACAAAAATATTAACCCATGCATGCCTACATAAGTGATGAGGATTAAGCAATAATTTTAATGTGTACAGCACATTGCTCATATTTATTAGATATTTGCTGCTCTATAAATGACTATATCATTTATGATTAAAGTAATGGAACCCTGCTAGAGTCCTCATCTGCATCATTAAACCTTAGCGCTGAATCATTCCCAGCAAGTTAGTCCTACAGAGACACACACATATGCAGAGTGCAAGCTGCTTCTGCCTGGTGACACTTTCCTCCTCTCTGTCAGGTCTGTCACTGGCAGCCAAATCCTTAACCTCCCTATTATGACAATTAATGCCTGGGTGAGGCCACTCCCCCCAGCAGAGCTCCAGTCACTGTGGCAGGCTGTTGAACAGGGATGAACCTACCATAAAATCACCAAACATGAATAATCAAATGTCTGCTCTGAGCCCAGGCCTGCAAAAATGTCATTCCTTTGCCAAAGCCGGAGAAGGATTTGGCTGGGAAATGACTCATTCACGCAACAGAGAACAGAGAGCACTTTCGTGAAGCACACACAGATTTAAGCCCCACGTGGTCTGGAATGGAGAGGCACTGTGGGTGGATGGTTCATCTTCTAATAAGCAGTCTGTCCCTTAACCTTCACCTGCAAGATCTGACATCTAATCAGTACAAATTAAACTAAGCTTTGACAGTTATTAAAAGTTGTAATAAGAAAACGAGGGAGACAAAAGCAGATGCTCTATTCCAAAACCTAATGAGCTGCCTACTTAAACTGCATTTTAAGGCATCATAGGAATTCTCCTGACACAAAGTCTGTTCCAAAAAGTAGAAAACTTAATTATGCTGTCTTAAGCATAAGTATCAAGAAGATGCTTTTTTTGGGACAAATTCTAAGACAGCATTGCATGTATCCTTCGTATTGTGATGAGCCAAAACATTTTGTTTTATCCAATATGGAGAGCAGAAGAAATTTATATTAAACTTATATTTCATGCAACACTTAAAAATATTAATTATTAATTATAATATTGATTATTTTACCCAATATTTGTGTGTGCTATGTATTTATAAACTACTAAGAGTATCGCACTCAAAGGCAGCTGCCTATTTAGGCAAAAGGCAGTGAGGCAGCTCACTAGGTTGTGGAACAAAGCTAGAGACAAAGAGAGTTATGGATTTATAACATGGTTGCCAGGAAGGCAGCCTGAAATCCTTCAGCAGAAAGTAATGTAACATTTGGGCACTCACTGGATTGAGACAAACTCTCCAGTTTGTGGCAGCTCTTTGTTTGGGCTTTTGTTCTGGTTCAGTCAGGTGAGCCTATCTTTCATCCCCATTGCAGAAACATTAACACCACAAAACCCAGCTCCATGTTTCATTGCATCAGTCTAAATAACCCACGGGGCCAGAGGAAGAAGAGGATAAGCCCCTCACGGACCACTGAATGATGCGCTGTGTGAAAAAACAGCCAAATAAAAGCATCATAAATTATGCATTCAGAATGCCTGACTGAGCATGATTATTAGAAATAAAGCTAATGGAATGATATTTTAAAAGGGATGCAGCCTAGGTAAATCTAATACAGTCTGGATGGGAGATACACGGCAAACCCTGCTCTGATCAACTACAAAATGCTTTCAAAAATACTCATACCAGGGGCGTCATGCACCTATCATTTTTATTTATTTATTTATTTATTATTATAATTTTTTTTTTTTTTTTATTTGTTTTGAGGGGGCACCAAGGTCAACATTTGGTCAACGGTGCCCACAACTGCTTCAATTCGATAGATAATGAAAACATTCAGCCTATCTCTGAATGAGGCAATTACGGTAAACATTGTATTCCGTGTTCAATGATAGCTAATAAAACGAAGAAAATTAACTAAATAAAATGGTCCAGCTGATTTGGAGTCAATTCGGACAGGCACAGGTGGACCTGTTCGCCTCCCAAGAATCCTCCCACTGCCCGCTCTGGTACGCCCTGACCAAGGCCCCCCTTGGCATAGACGCACTGGCACACAGCTGGCCCCCTGGCCTGCGCAAATATGCGTTTCCCCAGTGAGCCTACTTGCACAGACTCTGTGCAAGGTCAGGGAGGACGAGGAGCAGGTCGTCCTGGTAGCACCCTACTGGCCCACCCGGACGTGGTTCTCGGACCTCACACTCCTCGTAACAGCCCCCCCCCCCCCCCCCCCCGGCGAATTCCCCTGAGGAAGGACCTTCTTTCTCAGGGACAGGGCACCATCTGGCACCCGCGACCAGACCTCTGGAATCTCCATGTCTGGCCCCTGGACGGGACGCGGACGACCTAAGCGGTCTACCACCTGCGGTGGTAGACACGGTCACTCAGGCTAGGGCCCCCTCTACGAGGTGCCTGTATGCCTTTAAGTGGCGTCTGTTCGCTAAGTGGTGTTCTTCCTGACGGGAAGACCCCCAGAGATGCGCAGTCAGATCAGTGCTTTCCTTCCTGCAGGAGAGGTTGGAAGGGAAGCTGTCCCCTTCCACCTTGAAGGTGTACGTTGCCGCCATAGCAGCACACCACGACACAGCCGACGGTAAGTCCTTAGGGAAGCACGACCTGATCATCAGGTTCCTAAGAGGCGCCAGGAGGCTGAATCCCTCCAGACCGCACCTCGTTCCCTCATGGGACCACTCTGTAGTTCTTCAGGGTCTACAGAGAGCCCCCTTTGAGCCTTTGCAGTCAGCTGAGCTTAAGGCACTGTCCTTGAAGGCTGCCCTCCTGACTGTGATCACTTCCATCAAGAGAGTAGGAGACCTGCAAGCGTTCTCTGTCAGTGAAACATGCCTGGAGTTCAGTCCGGGCTACTCTCACGTGATCCTGAGACCCCGACCTGGCTATGTGCCCAAGTCTCCCTCGACCCCTTTTAGGGACTAGGTGGTGAACCTGCGAGTGCTGCCCCAGGAGGAGGCAGACCCAGCCCTATCGTTGCTGTGTCCGGTGCGCGCTTTATGCATCTATTTGGATTGCATGCAGAGCTTTAGGATCTCTGAGCAGCTCTTTGTCTGCTTTGGTGGACAGCGGAAAGGAAGTGCTGTCTCCAAGCAGAGGATTGCCCACTGGCTCATTGATGCCATAGCTATGGCATATCACGCCCAGGATATGCTGCCCCCAGTAGGGCTATGAGCCCATTCTACCAGAGGTCTAGTGGCCTCCTGGGCCCTGGCCAGGGGTGCCTCTCTAACAGACATTTGCAGAGCAGCGGGCTGGGCAACACCCAACACCTTTGCAAGGTTCTACAACCTCCGGGTGGAACCGGTTTCGTCCCAGGTAGTGGCACGCAATACAAGTGGATAAGCCCGGGATAGCTGGCCAGGTGTATCGCTTGCACATAGCGCCTTTCACCTCTTCTGAGCTGAAGAAGTGCACCATTAATTGCTAACTAAGAGCCCTGTTCTGGGGTAGGTGCTCCGCATGTGGCGGTTCCCTGTAAGGTAACCCCATGCGATATATATCTTCCGCTAATTTGTTTCCCTGTTGGCAAACTGCGTCTTCCTTGGGCAGAGCCCCTCTGCCACAGTCTCCATATTTGTAGTAACTCCTCCCCCGTTGGGTAGGATCTACCTTGAGACTCTCCACATGGTCGTCAAGACCATGTGACATATTTTTCCACTTAAATATCCCCCCCTCTCTTTGGGCGAGGTGTGGTCTCCGCGGTGTCCTCCCCTTGGGAGGGACGGCCCAGTCGGATAATCCCCCTTCTTTTTTAGGGAGTGGAAAAAAGAAGGGAAAAAGAGGCCACGACTGGGTTAGCTGTCTCTAACTTTTGGGTAGTCGACTTTTCCCCAAAGGGCCATTTGACACTCATAACTATGTTGGGGGAGGTTACGTGTCAGCCTGGTGTGCTGGCTACGAGGCACACAGTGGTCTGCCCATCACACACCGCCAGTTCACGTAACACAGTTCAGCCAGTTGTGGCGTTTCATATAGGGACCCCTAGTGTCACTACATCGACACAACATCGAGTGAGTGACAGACAGGGAACGTCCTGGTTACTTGCGTAACCTCCGTTCCCTGATGGAGGGAATGAGACGTTGTGTCCCTCCTGCCACAACGCTGAACTACCCGCTGAAATTTATCAAAGACCAGAGGTGTCTCGGGCTCCCAAGAGTGACCCCTAGTGTCACTACATTTACACAACGTCTCGTTCCCTCCTTACGTGCACGTAAACGTGGTCTAAGTAATGACAGAATGAAAGATATATATATATATATATATATAATAAAAGATATAGAAGCCTCAGCGATATAAAATGATGTCCACACAGCAAACTAACAAGTACTAACAACTTCTAACCACAGGTAAAGAGCTAAAGTACCAATCACACAACTTTGTGATTTCATGTTCGTTAGAACTACGGTTTTGGGAAACACCAAATCGTTGAACTATGTTGGTAACAATGAAACTTGCGACCATAGCTGTCTAACAATGCTTTTGGAAAATACACCCCAAATCAGACTACGCTTAAGGGGAACTGAATACATAAAAGCTAAATACCGGCTGATTAAAGTTATCCTTGTGAGCAGTCGTGAAAAGATCAAATATTTGTATCTTGTGTACTGTGTGCCATAAGCAGTCGTGCAAGAAAAAGCGAGAGTAATGTCTGGTGAACGAGCTTGAAAAGTGCCGCCTTTCTCCCATTGAATATAGGAACCATGTACAATCATATTTTGTTACTTAGTTTTTATAATGACTGGAAATAAGAGGATTCACACTGAAATAAGATAAGCCGCTGCTTTCTTTAAACATGAAGAGAGTGTAAAGATGCCGCAAAACCTGTCAAAAACATTTCAGCACCAAAGGAAAAGAACAGCGACTGATCAGACAAAAACATAAATATAATCTATATTAGACCATGAAAAAACTGACTGACTGTTTCACAAAATGCAGACATAGTAGCACTGTAGTTGATATAGTTTTTATTAACATAACTCCAAGCTTTCTCTTTGTGCTCGACCTTCCCTTCTCCAAGGCAGCGACCAGACGCGGAAGATGTGACTTGAATTGGACTGAAAAAATTTAGTCAGGTGAATAAAGATTATGCCACTGTCATTCTTTTTTACATGCAATAATCATTTAATTTAATTATCGAAAGTAAAAATACATTTTTGAAATTTCAAATAATCCATGCAAAATCCTCTTGGCTCAAATATCTAAGGGGGCATGTTCCCCTTCAGTCTGAATGGGCATGATGGCTCTGACTCAAACCATGAGTAAAATAACTGCAAAGGAATGAAAATGATTAATAAAGCCAAGGCATTCCGGGAACTGGTATATTAAACATTTCAAGACACAGTTGCAAGAAACCCCTTCAATGATGCAATTTTGGAGCACCACAATGGAAAAAAAAACCTTGAACGTACCAAGAAGCCTGGATCGGTAAGAAATGTAAGCGCAGCATAGTTCTAGCTGGAAGACTAGCAGCTGTACATCATCGCACCATTAGCTAGGTAACTCCTAGCCAATCACATGTAAGCCAGTGCTTTATAAGTCTGCTCACAATCTATCACATTGCGTTTCAGTGTGCTAACATGGCAATTTCCACCACCCCACCACCACCAGTTGAGTCCCATCCTGCATGGGGGTAGGCTCCTCACCCCTGCCTACTATCTTATATCTCCGGCAGGATATGACAGTTCCGAGTACAACTTCTTCGGACCGCCAGATGGGGCTTATGCCAAAGAGAGACATTACATTTCTGTTTTATATTCATCAAATAAACGTCATCTTAAATTTCACTCAAGTCTGCGATTCTTCCTGATAGAAACGCAGTTCCATTTGGTCTTATAATGGAAAAGCACTTATAGATGAAATTTGGTCGATATATAGTAGCAACAATGATTTGTGATAGTCTTGGAAGCATTTGTTAGAATGGACTAAACAAATAATCAATCATGTTCCAAACGGTATGAAGTCTCGTTTTCCAAAAAAGTGTGATTATGAATTTGTAGCTTAACATTTATAGCAAACATTTCTAGCTATCATTGCAAATTAAACACCTAATAAACTAAATGTAGTAACTTGTTGTTTTGTGAAGAAAACTTAATGTTTACTAAAAAAATAAGCATATTTCTTTCTGAAAATAAAAATAGGGTGTGGCCATGAAAATATTGATAGGGCCAGCAAAATTAAAAAAAATATTGTTGAGCCTAAACATCAAGAAATGGCTACTGACCTCTGTTGCTCACAGAAGAAATGGTACTGCTAATTGCCACATGTTTCAAGTTTATGCTGCGCCAATATAATCAGCACATTTAGGTCTGTTTGCATGTCGTACAACTTGCTTCTGGCACTATGGGCAGATGAAAAGACAACTTACACATGCTGAACAGAGTAAATAAGACCAGTCACCAGCCCATGTAATCGCTGAAGCTCTAGCTTGTGTCTTAGCCGCTGAAGCGTGTTAACTGTTAAAACAAACACTCTAATGAGCGTAGAGCTCCTATGTCCTCTCGGCTTGCTCCCTGGCTTTCCTATACAAACATGAGCAGCCCGCTGAATAAGCTTCTAGCACTCAGCACTGAAACATGCACTCCCTGCACTTCCACTCTATTATGTGTTTTTGGCTGAAAGCAAACTGGAAAACGAGCGCTAGATCAACAACATGACAGCTCAATCAAAGACGATTCATGCATGCACACACACAATAGATCATCTTTAAACTGCGGTACTGTAATGGGTTTGACAAAAGTCGTGGGTTGGCACTTAATTGGGGGGGGGGGTCGGGGGGGTTCTTGTGGGGGCATTTTTGGAATGGAAAACTAGCTTCTGAATACTATATACTATTTATTTAATGATAAACGCTTCAAACAGTAGTATGCTATATTTTGTTTACAAGACCACAATTCAGCTAGTGACATCCAGTTGGAATTTCCATACATTCCAAAAAAGACCTGCAAACTGAAATTTGTTTTTTGTATTATTATTTTTGCTTATATTTAAATGTCCATACATATTGCCAATAATAACTGTTATTGTGCATTTTAATCCTATTTTGTGTAAACCATTGGCAGACCGGTCAAATAATGAGTCAAGAAATAGGTGTTAAATACCCTGGCTGATATGACTTTTTCATTCGTCACACTAGTAATGAAAGGTTCAGCCAAGTGCATTGCATTGTGGCACACACCCTGTCTACACAGGACTTGAGCAATGTTGTGTCGCAACATCTTGAGGCTGTCTACACTAGACGCATCAAAGCGAACCTTAAACCATTTATTTATCTTGTTGGTAGGAGTAGCACCAGCATGTGCAGTGCAAAATAGAACGGGGCATCCGTTTACTGTCGGCGCGACAAGTAAACAGATTTTACACCTGCACCGTTCACGTCTGTTGTAGACAGGGTAATACAGTATTGCGCCTAATGTGACCTAGTTGTATACAGCACATTTTACAAGATCACATTACAAGATATTACATGCATAAGTGATATTAGAGATGCATCAACTCTTATAAGTATATTTAAATCCAATTTTTAAAAATTTTAGAAAAGCTTTTACTTGATTATTTTTGTATGTTGTTATATTATAAATATTCTTTCGATTTACATGTTCATTGTGTTAAATGTTAATATTTTTTTAATTTTATGTATCTTGTTTTTTCCTTGAGAAGCTACCATTGAACCCGCTACATAAAGATGAAGTTTTTAATTATTATACAAAAAATGTGCATAGTGTGCTGCAGAAATTAATAAGAGTAGTATGGTATTCCAAACATAGCCATGATTTGCCATGATGTTCCTGGAACAACATCTTTGTTTGGTCCTCAACTACATTCCAATAAACCAATCAGAATTTAGGGGGAATAAGTTAAGGCTTAAAGCTAGAATAACGTTACAATCAACCAAACATTTCCTTTTGATTTTAGGAGTAGGTAAGTGTTAAGTTACGTTTTTCCAAGACCAACAAAGGAATATGTCCTACTTGGTTAAATCTTTTTGTATAGGGCGACTATTGGAGCCTGCAGTCAATCTGATATTGAGGTGGCTAATTCTGACAGCTCTCACCCTACAGTTGAATGAAGCACTAATACACTCTTTCTGACAGCTGTAATAGGAGTTGGGGACCCAGAGAGCTGCTAACAGTCACATAATGTGCAGTCAGGAGTGGTGAGCTCTAACAGGGTGTGAACGAGTGACCCATGTTTGACCCCTCTTTAGGAAATAGCATTCAGCAGCGTTGTTGATTCAGAACACATGCGTGAACGGTCCTAAGAGGACGCTTGAACTGACGGCAAAAAGAGAGATCACGAAATGTCTCTGTTACACTCCGATACGATCACTGTTAATACTAGCCATGATTTTTGTGTCAGTAGATAAAAATGATTAATAACACTTACATTCTCTATAATTTAACAGAGCCTACGTCAATATCCTGAACCACATTTTCCATGTGTATAAAAGGAGCGTGTCACATTCAACAAGGATTCAGTTAATGCACAAAAGAACATAAGTTCATATTTCTATTCTTATAATTCATTGCATACAATCCATTTACATACCAACTTCTGTATTTGCTCTCTTTGTTTATATTGCCGGTGCTTGAGTGAAATGAACTATATAATAGGACACAGACACCGCATTAACCGGAGAAGAACCTCCGAATTAAATTGCACTTGACCCAGCCCATTAGCGCCTAGCGCGTAATTTCACCAAACCCACTTGCTCCTAGACTTTTCCTGCTTGCAAGAAAATAACAAAACTTTATGGCCATGCCCATTGACTCTGTGCTTATAACTTATGGCATAGCGCTGCGCTTACAGCTAGTACTCTTAAAATAGGGCCCTTGATGTGATCCCTGGGAATTGACCCACAACATTGGCGTTGCTAGTGCCATGCACCATCAAACTGTAAGATTTCAGAATGTTTTGGTCATGAAGTTTTTTATAAAGTCAAAACTACAGTTACCATGGTAATTTTTTGTAAGAGATGATGCAATTGTAGTTTCACTCAAACTGTAACCTAAAGCACAATACACTTAAGCCACACTAAGATGCTTTAGTTAGAAAACACATTGATTTAGCTATGTTTATGCCTCTCATTGCCTCATAATGTCAACATAACCATAAACTTTGGAAAACATGCAATGACATTAGGATGACATTAGTTTTCAAACAAAAACCGATTAGTGTGGATGTGGCCTTAAAATGAAACAATCTGATCTAAAAATCTCTCCAAAGTTTATGCCAATACAGCGATTACATAAAGCAAAAGTCAGAACACAACACAACTATTGCCATTACTTGCATTGAAAGGAGTACACAACTGAAGGCAGTGGTGTTAAAATGAAAGTAAAAAAGGATAATAACCATGCTTTAACACAAAATGATAAAACAAATGAATAACAACACAACAGGAGACACACACACACACACACACACACACACACAATGTGATGCTTTGCAGCAATGGACAAACTCTGGTCACCTATGCAGTATCACTACTCCTGGATATCTATATCTGCTTTCCACTCTATCTTACATTCTTAGCACTCTTTGCTATAGCAATTAATAAGAACTGACTTTAGACTTAAAGACGACCACACATTACACTCTTTGTGGATGATTAAATGACTAGAGTTCACACTGAGGAAACGTTGGGATGAAATCCATACAAACAGCACATTTCTATTCCTGTGGTAATTCACCCTGTACTTAACTTCAACAGCATCCTACTAAACAATGAAACATATTAGGTACTTTACAGCCTATAAACAGTCAAACAGTTTCTAATTGAGTCATGCTACCCTAGCATACGCTGTTGAGTAGAGAGGAGAAAAGTGCTTGTGTAGATGAGGAGTAGAATGTAAATAAATGCTGGATTACTTTGTCATTCTTTGCTCGGCTTGATTTTGATTCCAGACAATGAATTCAGGGTCGTACCTATCAGGAGACAGGCAGAGAGAGAGACAGGGTAGGTGTCTAGCACAAAGGGATTTGACATTTAAAAAATAGTGTATTTACTTTGAACTGTCTTCTTATTGCTGTCACATATTACACACTTGCATTTAACATACACAAAAGTTTTTTTTGCTGGTTTTTATTAAAGAGGGGTCTCACATAATTGTGAACTCTCTTCCATATTTCTTATGCTACATATGGCTCCATTTTATCAATGTATCTGTTGGAGACAGCAATCGCTGATTTGAGGGCAAGATCTGCTTACAAACATTTCCAGTCAGAGAAAGTACTGAAATACATCAAGAAGTACTCTGCATTTAACTTTTACAATGGAGCAGTCTAATTTTCAAAAAGATAATCTAGAGGTTAGTGTATCTTTTTAAGAGGAACAATGTGTTATAATGCACTTACACAGATCAGCCACAACATTAAAACCACCTGCCTAATGTTGTGTAGGTCCCCCTCGTGCCACCAAAACATTCTGAGATGCAATTCTTCTCACCACAACTGTACAGAGCAGTTACCATAGACTATGTCAGTTCGAACTAGTCTGGCCATTCTCTGTTGACCCTCATCCATGCGATTATCTAATCAGCCAATCATGTGGCAGCAGTGCAGTGTATAAAATCATGCAGATATGGGTCAGGAGCTTCAGTTAATGTTCACCTCAACCATCAGAATGGGGAAAAATATGAGCTCAGTGATTTGGACCATGGCATGATTGTTGTGCTAGATGGGCTGGTTTGAGTATTTCTGTAACTGCTGATCTCCTGGGATTTTCACGCACAACAATCTCTAGAATTTACTCCGAATCGTGCAAAAAAACAAAAAAACATCCAGTGAGCAGCAGTTCTGCGGATGGAAATACCTTGTTGATTAGAGAGGTCAACAGAGAATGGCCAGATTGGTTCGAACTGACAAAGTCTACGGTAACTCATATAACCGCTCTGCACAATTGTGGTGGGTTGGCGCTGTTTTGGCGGCACGAGGGGGACCTACACAACATTAGGCAGGTGGTTTTAATGTTGTGGCTGATCGGTGTATATTACCCTGCGTCTTGTGCATATACAAAATATTAGGGCTGGGTATTGATACAGATTTCCCGATTTGATTCCATTCCGATTCACAAGCTCAAGATTTGATTCGATATTGATTCATATGGGTACATTTCTGTTACAATGTCCATTTCGCTTACATATAAATGAAATTCTCTCTCAGCTAATGCTCTTAACTATAAAGGAACCTACTAGGCAATCCTTTTAGGTACAATTCAAAAATATTAATTAAATAAACTAATTTTATCATTAGTTTTTCTTCAAATTGGTCACATCTTGCCTTTTGAAATTTTTTCAAATCAGTCTATTCCATCAATTAATGTCTTGAAATTGCATATATTATGTTACATATATATTTGTTAAATTACTATTTACAAGTATTAACATTGATATGTAGAACAAGTGCTTAATCGATACGGTCCCTTTAAGACCAGCAGCATCAGCCAGTGAGCACATATATATAATGAGAGGACATGCGTAATTTCTTTTGCGCATCCATGTATGATTAGAATTAAATGTTTTTTATTTTTTTATTTTTTTTTAAATCAACAACTGACTGTAAAAAACAGAGAGGTACAAAAGAGACATTATTCAATGAAATAGATCTCGTCTTTGGACATACAGAATGAGAAATTTTTACTCTCAACATGCAGTGAAAGGACTTCTGTGCTAATAAATTCTCCACTATACTACTCAATACCTGGTGAGTGAAATCTGAAAATGTACTAGTCAGTGGCTAATCATAGACATTTTTAGTCACATAGTGTGAGATTTGGTTGCACATGCGAGTGATTTACTTGCATTATAGAGGGCTGCCACAGAGTGAAAGATGCATCTAGGTATTTAAGAACTGATTACGAGATCGTTCAAGTAAAGATTGCCGTGCATCGGAAACTCTATATTTTTACCCAGCCCTACAAAATATTGCAACAAATGATCTGTTACTTAAAAAAGGAACACTGTTTTCTCTATCATTTTATTTTTACACAAATTTTGGTGATATAGCATTTGTTAAAAAGCATAAATAACATAGTATATAGATAAAAATGTGTCCACCCTTTAATACACCAAACATTAGTTAGTAAACCAAGGATAAAACACGACTTGTGTCTTGACATGTTCTGAAACATTATGAAATTGTCTGTGCATATCTGTGCATTTGTTTGCAGCCAGTAAATGCAATGCATCACATGTCATACCACCTCCACCATAACCAATAGCAGTGAAAGACATGGGAGAGAAACAAAGGCATGAAGGCTCAACAAAAGGATGACACAAAAAAAAAAAAAAAAAAAAACAATCAACAAAACAAACAAGGTAAAATCAGTAGAAAAAGCAAGCAAACAAAAGAAATGTCTTATTGTAGTTCACATATAAATAGATGATTGTCAATGGCTTCTCAGCACATTCAATTGATGTCACACGATAAAATCAAAAATATGCTTAATAGTACTATATAGACAGAGTGAAAAAGGTGAAACATTAAAAATTGACTACCTCTCTGTAAATCATGCGCTATCATTCCTGAAGTGACAAATGTGTAATTTACTTTTGTGACTTTGGCTTTATTAGTGTACACAGGCAATCTGAGGCAGTAGTTCTCAACTGGGGAAATGTTACCCAAAAAAAGGGTTGCAGGTCTGTTCTGATAGGGTGCTTAATAAAAATAATAAAATGCAAAAATTATGCGTTTAAAGTAGCAAAAAAAAAAAAGAAAAAAAAAAAGGATTCACTACTTTTAAAAGCGTGAAAAAAACGCACTTTCTTAACTTTTGTTGTTGACGTCAAAGTCTCTGCATCCAATCAAACTCAAAATCAAAATTTATTTTCACTTGATGCTAAACTGGGCAAGTTGTGTGACATATCCTAATCCTTGACCCAGACTACATTAAATATTGTTTAAATATTGATTCCGTACTGAGTTGGGTCGGCTATTGCTGTCCAATGTAAAATCTGAATCCTGAAGCAAAACCAGTTGAGAATCACTGATCTAAAGTACTATAGGCAGTGAGGCCATGTGAAGTCTGATTCATGCAGTACAGTGCCTTCATTGAGAACTTGTGCAAGTGAAGCTTGTTTTGATAATCATACTGCGTGGCCATTTGGCAGTCAGTACAGCTCTTATGCTTTCTATGTGCAGTTCCCTCAAGATGTGTTATCCACTGAGATGACTAACCTGGGGTCCTTCTGGATGCTGTCCACAGAGGGTGACCTGACCAGTGTTGCCTCTGGGGGCAGAGCAGGCCCTGATTTACTGTAGGGGGAATCCGTAGAGGGGCAGAACTGTAGCGTACGGTAGGGGTTGGCGTAGTCTGCGGTGGAGGCACCAGGGCCAGTGGCATAGCCAGAACGGGGGAACGTTCCTGTGGCATTCTGGCTTCCTGTGCGCTGCAAGGGTATGGAGTCAACACCAGGAGAGGAAGGGACTACAACAGGAGAGTAGGGACAGAGCAGAAAGTTCATGACTTGCTCACAAAACTGGTTTGTTGGATCTTTAGGTGAAGCAAAAGGTGAGAAACATAACCACATGAACAATGTGAGAAGAGGTGCATGTATTAGCACAATAAGAGAGAAGCAAGGGAGCAAAAACAGAACAACAAGGATATTAAACCATCTAGATAACATTAACCAGTAACCCAGAAACCACCACTACTTCAAAATCAAAACAGACCCCATTTACTTTATTAGTGCATGATTCTGGTCTTGTTCTGCATGGTTCATCTGTGGTGGTACGATATAAAAAAAATTGTTTGTCTTCATATTCTTCAATCTTAATGTAATAACCTGCTCTGCCTCTGAAATGGCTTTCCTTTTCGGCTGATGTCACGAATTCCTCACACTTTTTCAGAACCGCCCTTCCAACCACCTGGCTCCATTCTGGTAACATTTAACTAATGCCCCTTGTAACGATCCGACAGATTCCTAAAACATAAAATTAAGTCCCACCCTACTTTTTTAGCTCATTGAATACCCCGTTTCACTCGAAAATATGTCACATGACTAGGGTTGCCACCTTGGCCCTGTTAAAATTCCTAGACACCTGATCAATGACCGAAAAACGTATTGCTGGCCATCATACAAGAAATAAGACATATTATTTATGATTGTTTAGGCTACTCCTAGTTTGATATGGAAATTACCGCATATATCGCATATATCGCATATAATTAAATAAAACAATAACATCAATACACTCAACAAATATTTTTGCATATTTTTAAGATACACATTTCAATTTCATAAATAAAAAATAAAAAATTCCATCAAAATGAACTGAGTACTTAACAAAATTACACAATTCTAGTTTTAGATTCTATTTTTTTTTTATTCTATTTTGTTAAAGATTAATCAATTCAATTTGATGGAATTTTGTTATGAAATTAAAATGTGTAAAAAAAAAAGTTTGTATATTTGTGTGTGTGTGTGTGTGTGTGTACAGGTTTAACATATTTATTTATTCAGGCCCTAAGCAGTTTTCTTGAGTTTGTGGTTAAAATTTATAAATATGCATGTATAAATTATAAAATTGTGTATAAAGTAAAAAGAAAAAAAAAAACATTTGTACATTTAAACCAAAGTAAATCAAACAAATGCACATAAACATTTACAGTACGCATTTCATGATTTATGCGTTTCTATTTTGTAACAAATTTCCATCTAATTGAATTGAGTAATCTTTAACAAAATTAAGTAAAAAAATCTTTAAGTTTTACTTTAATTTAAAGATCACAAAATTCTCTTTGATGGACATTTGTTATAGAATTGTTTTTTGGACATGTTTTCAAGAACTTTAAATCATTATAGTAAGTAGACTAAATTTTAAAGGATTGTTCACACAAAAGTGAAAAATCTCACTCTAAATCATCCAAACAAACCGGTTCACTAAAATAAATTGGAATTTCTTATGATTCATATAAGAATGCTTTTGATTTTCCTCCTTGCATAGTGTGCTTATAAACAAAGGTTGATATGTGTGAACCCTTGTTTATGTCAAGAAAACATTGAAATTCAGGGACATTTTAGGTCCTGGAATGGGATTGAATTTTTCCAGGGCAGATGGCCAAAAACTGGGACAATCCTGGAAAATCCAAGGTGGGTGACAACCCTACACATTACAGAAGTAAAATGGGTTACGAACAGCGTTTCTTGTTTACCTTAATAAACAGGCAAATGCATGTGTTTGATTACAAAGCTTAACATAACCTGTTATGGTTGTAAAAGTGCATATCCGTTAGGCTGAACAAGTGTAGCTCAATATGTGCAGGAAAGTGCTTTTATGTAGATTACATTGTAGACATTAGACATCAAACATCAAACAGCATTCAGTGTGCCTAGACATAAAATATCTTTACCCATGAATTAGCTGTAATATACTATATTCAGCTGAATTAATAAAAACATAATGTGAACAGGTGAAACATGTGACTTTAAAACCTTAAAAATAAAAACTTGATACTATGTGATACTATTACAGTGAGGATGTCTGGCTGCTTACTGCTGTTAATTAGGCACTTGGGAAAACATTCTCATCTTGAACAAAAAGAAAGCTGAAACAAGCCTTTTATTTCAATAATACACCTGTAAATTAGCCATATTTCTAGGTTACAAGATAGAAGGATGAATTTTGTTGTTGACTTTAAATAGTTGGAGAACCAAATATGTGGTATCTTACCCTGGCCTTGGTTAAAGTTTCTCAGGGGAGCTTTCTGGTAGACTCTGTCCTCATAAATGGGGTCGATGTGGTGCTCAGGTGACTGCAGAGGCCTAAGCTCTGAGCCCAGGTGACCGTGCTGACTGCTGTATGAACCTCTGGACCCTAAACAATGCAGAAAGCCAAAACTCTCAAGCGATATTAACCCCAATTAGTGGTGTGGCTACAGTACCATGTAAGATAACTAGAATTCACTATGTTTGGTAATCCTGTTTCAAACCAGCAAATTAGATGTTGATACTTTACAAAAACACAAATGATAATCAAACCAATTGAAAATCTATGGATGTACTATGCAAGTTTAAGCACTTCTCAGCAGCAGCGAGTGTCGACATTTTTGTATACAGCTTTTCCGATGTAAACCTTAACAACTGTTTTCAACCCTTCTGACTGAGATGCAGGTGTGCGCTGACATGATGGCTCTGTTTTTCACACGTGAGTGTGTGCGTAATGTGTATATGTATGTGTGTCCACGTGTGTGGGAGTTTGTAAAGAGAGGGGGGCACGGGAGTGTTTCCCACAGATATTTCAGGTAATATAGAAACTGTTTTATTGATCAAGTGTATCTAACTTTGATACAGCTCAAGCCTTCGTTGCTAGTTCATAAACGTCACTTTAGAACTAGCAACGGAGGATGCGCCACTTATCGGCGTGTGTGTGTGCGAGTGAAAGAGAGGGGGAGGGGTAGTGCGGTGCTTTCCACTATATAGCTATGTGAGGCTGATTAGGGCGAAATACATTGAAACATAAAAAGTTTCACAAATTAAACGTTATTTCGGATAATAGAAACTGCTGTATTGATCAAGTCGCAAGGGGTGTGGCTCTATTTGTTGGTCGCAACACCAGTCTCAATGTCTGTGTGTGTGTGTGCGCACATGCGTATGTATGTGTGAGCGTAAGTATGTGCAGGGGAGACGAGGGGGCTTTTCAAATGAATTATAGACATTGTTTGACATTCTTAACCGATTTACTTTAACCAGTGTCTTTGTTTATATTTGCCATATAAACGGTGTTTTGCTGTGGTAGCATGTATGGAGTGTGTGTGTGGGTGTAGGTGATATGATAAATGTGAGTGAGAACAGATCAATATTGAATTCCTTTTTTACTGTCAATCTCCACTTTCACTATCAAATTCTTCTTTTGTTTTTGGCTATTTGCATTCTTTGTACATATAGCCACCTACTGGGCAGGGAGGAGAATTTATAACAAAAAAGGACTTAAATATTTATCTCTTTCTCACCCACACTTATCCTATTGCTTCTGAAGATAAGGATTTAACCACTGGGGTCATATGGATTACTTTTATGCTGCCTTTATGTGCTTTTTGGAGCTTCAATATGTTGGTGCCCATTCACATGCAGAGCTGAAATATTCTTCAAAAAATCTTTGTGTTCAGCAAAAGAAAGAAATTCATACACATCTGGGATGGCATGAGGGTGAGTAAATGACATCAGAACTTTCATTTTTGAGTGAACTTTCCATTTAAAATTATTGAAAACTTATGCAAAAAAATTTTTTTTATGTTAATTCTATTTTGGTGAAGAAGTTTGGGTTAGGTTTGTGTGCATTGTACTAATTTGTGTCATTTAAAAATATGCTGAAACATTTGAAAAAAACTTCTTGGTTACTGATGTAACCTCTGTTCCCTGATGGAGGGAATGAGACATTGTGTCGATGTAGTGACACTAGGGGTTCACTCTTGACAGCCCCAATCACCTTTGCTTTATTCAGAAAAGGCCAATGAAAATTGGCGAGTGGAATTTGCATGCCACTCTCTGCCCCGGACATACGGGTATAAAAGGAGATGGTGTGCACCACTCATTCAGACTTGTTCTTCAGAACCGAGCACATGTGTGTGTTCGTCCCATAAGGGTGGGAGGAGGTACTTACCCGAGGAGGCTACAGACAGTGGCCTTTCCTGATTTTTGTATTAAACAATTTCCTGCCGAGCACCTGCTAGAATAGCGCTGGGGAAGTGCTCTTCCCTCTCCAGGAGGGAGAGCACTACGGAGACCACATCCTACCGGAGGTAGGTTAACATGTGGAGAATACCTCACATGGACTTTACCGATGGGGAAGTTCACATATGGAATGATGCCACTGGAGAGAACCCTATCTATGGAGAGGGTACACAGCAACAGTGGCCGAGGCAGAGCAGAGCTCTGATGAGGGGAACACAGGGTTCACCTGAGGGGAAACCGAACAGTGGAAATGCATTATACGGGATTACTGAGGGGGGAATCACCACATATGGAGCACTGAGCCCAAGTACACGGGCTCACCTAAAAAGGGGCATACCATGAGTACCGGGCCTGGTGGCGTTACTCCTCCGCCGAGTTCGCCACCGAATAGTGCTTAAAGAATTAAAGAGGCGTCCAGTGTTCACCAGTTGTGGGGAACTGTTGTGGACAAGATAGCACACATTATCACCTTAAAAAAGGGGAAAGGCGCAATGCAAGCAATACGCCCGACCGGCTGCCCGGCCTACCTGTTGTCACCCCGTAACACTCGGGTCGAACCAGTTCTATGCGCAAGTTATAGAACCTTGCTAAGATATTGGGTGTAGCCCAACCCACTGCTCTGCATATGTCTGCTAGAGAGGCGCCTCTCGCCAGTACCCAGGAGGACGCAACACCTCTGGTGGAGTGCACCCAGACTCCTAAAGGGCACGGCAGTTCTTATGATTGGTAAGTCAGAGAAATGGCACCCACAATACAATGGGACAACCTTAGTTTGGAGACAGCTTTCCCCTTCTGCTGCCCTCGAAAGCAGACAACGAGCTGCTCCTAGAATCTAAAGATCTGCGTGTGGTCCAGACAGATGCGCAGGATGCGAACTGGACACAGCAACGACAGGCCGGGTCTTCCTCCTCTGAAGGGATCGCTTGCAGGTTCACCACCTGATTCCGGAAGGGAGTGGTGGGAACTTTGGGCACATAACTGGGCCGGGGTCTCAGGATCACGTGAGAGTGTGCCGGCCCGGACTCCAGGCATTCACTGGTGACAGAGAGTGCCTGCAGGTCCCCAACCCTCTTGATAGAAGTGAGCGCCACCAGGAGGGCCATCTTCAGCAACAAATTGCTGAGCTCAGCCTGCTCCAGGGGCTCAAAGGGGGCTCTCTGTAAGGCAGGTAGGACCACAGAGAGATCCCAAGAGGGAACCAGGCATGGTCTAGGAGGATTCAATCTTCTCGCGCCTTTGAGGAACCTGGTGATCAGGTCGTGCTGCCGTGAGGGTCTCCCATCCAGTGTATCGTGATATGCTGCTATAAAAGCCACGTACACCTCCACGGTAGAGGGAGACAGCCGTCTCTCCAGCCCCTCCTGAAGGACAACACAGACCTGACTGCACGTCTCTGTGGATCTTCCCCGCGGGAAGAACACCAATTTGCGAAGAGACGCCACTTCAGAGCGTACAGTCGCCTCATGGAGGGGGCTCTGGCCTGAGTGATCACATGTACCACCACTGGTGGAAGGCCTGCTAGGTCCTCCATGTCCCGTCCAGGAGCCAGACATGGAGATTCCAGAGGTCTGGCCACAGGTGCCGGAGTGTGCCCTGCCCCTGAGTGAGAAGGTCCTGCCTCAGGGGAATGCGCCAGGAAGGGGCTACTGCCAGGAGCATCAGGTCTGAGAACCAAGTCCGGTTGGGCCAGTACGGCGCAACCATCAGGACTTGTTGCCCGTCCTCCCTGACTTTGCACAACGTCTGTGCAACGAGGCTCACTGGGGGAAACGTATACTTGCGCAGCCCCCAGGGCCAGCTGTGCGCAAAGGCATCCGTGCTGAGGGGAGCCTCGGACAGGGAGTACCAAAGGGGGCAGTGAGAGGACTCTCGGAAGGCAAACAGGTCCACCTGCGCCTCTCCATATCTCTCCCAAATTAGCTGGACTGCGCAGGGGTGGAGTCTCCATTCTCCGTGGAGCGTTACCTGCCGTGAGAGCACATCCGTCACACAGAGGACGCCCGGGAGGTGAGTGGCTCACAGAGACTTCAACGTCTGCTGACTCCAAAGGAGGAGGCAGCGGGCGAGTTGCGACATGCAATGTGAGCGTACGTCTCCCTGCATGTTTATGTACAGCACAGCCGCTGTGTTGTCCGTCCGGACCAACACGTGCTTGCCCCGAATCAACAGCCGAATCCTCCGCAGGGCCAGTGATACTGCCAGCAACTCTAGGCAGTTGATGTGCCATTGCAGCCAGATCTGATCAAGGGCTGAAAGTTTGGTGGCACCATGGTGTGATAGTCACACGCTGGGTGCCGTGGCACCATGCCCACCTTGGGACTCGAGTCTGTAGTCAGTGTTGGAGCAGCCTCATATGCATCAACCCAAGGGGAAGTACCACCGCCGAGGATGTCATATGCCCCAGGAGCCTTGTTTCACCGGGACCGCTACCTTCTGCCTGAAGGTTCTCAGGCAGGCCAGCACTGACTGTGCACACTCGTTCATAAGGCGTGCCATCATGGTGACCGAGTCCAACTCCATACCGAGAAAAGAGATGCTCTGCACAGGGGAGAGCTTGCTCTTTTCCCAGTTGACCTGAAGCCCTAGCTTCACCCCAAGGTCCCTGTGCACACACAATAGATCTCACAAGTGAGCTAGGATCAGCCAGCCGTCGAGATAATTGAGGATGTGAATGCCCTTTTCCCTTAGCGGGGCCAGGGCCGCCTCTGTGACTTTGGTAAAGATGCGAGGTGACATGGACAGACCGAAAGGGAGGACCTTGTACTGGTATGCTCATCCCTCAAACCGAAGAAAGGGTCTGTGTCAAAGAAGGATCGATATGTGAAAGTACACGTCCTTCAGGTCAATGGCCACGAACCAATCCAGATGTCGTATAGACGTTAGGATGCGCTTCTGCATCAACATCTTGAACGGAAGCCTGTGTAAGGCTCTGTTCAAGGCACACAGATACAGGATTGGGCGCAACCCTTGTGCGACTCGGCTAAGGGGACGGGTTCTAACGGCACTGAACCTGGGCGGTCGTCTGGCAAACTGGATTGCGTAGCCAAGCTGGATCATCCTGATGAGCCATCGAGACGGGCTGGAAAGCGCTAACCAGGCTTCCAGCCTCTGCGCTAAAGGCACCAGGGGGACGATAAGATTTATCACACACGGGGAGGGTGGTTCGCGGCAAGGCAGAGTTGCCCCACCGGGAAGATCATCCGGGGGAGGCGTGCTGACCCCACGAGCCCACAACGGTGGCCGGTGGCTGGGGCGGGCGAGCAGCCCCAAGAACCACCGTACTTACCTGTTTGCCGGCTCTCCTTCAACAGAAAACAAGGGAACACGAGATACTCGTGTCCCACTCGTTGACTGGAAAGACTTCCTGTGCCTGGCCGTTGCGAGTATTAGAGAATGACCCAGGGAATGAGGAAACTGCTCTTTTACTGACAAACTGGGTGCCGGAGCCCAGAAGGCACCTGGTGATGATGTGATGGCACTCACCTCGTGCTGGCCCAGAGGCGGGAGTGGAGTCCATATGCTTATCTGGGTCAGGCCAGCCAGAGTCAGTAACCTCGTCCCTGGGTCGCCTGTCCCAGGGCCGCTTCAAAGCCCGTCCGGGGTTCCTAGCGGCCGGCTGACGGGCAGGTAGTGCCGCCTTCCTGCGGGAGGATCTTCTTCTTAGAGGCCAGTGCGCGGGCTCCAATGGTGGGGGATCCGGGGACGACACCACAGGAGGGCGGCCTTGGCGAGAGGCAGACAGGGCGCGGGACTACGGAGGCCAGTAGGTGGCTGAGTCACGCCGTGGCAAGATGTGTTTAATGGCCTCCGTCTGCTTCTTCACCGTCGAGAACTGATGGGCGAAGTCTTCGACAGTGTCGCCAAAGAGTCCCCCTTGGGAGATGGGCGCATCGAGAATGCAGACCTTCTCAGCGAAACGCATCTCAACAAGGTTGAGCCACAGATGTCGCTCTTGGACCACCAAAGTGGACATCATCCGACCCAGGATGCGCGCAGTGACTTTCGTCGCCCATAGAGGGAGGTCGGTCGTGGTGCACAGTTCCTGCATAAGCCCTGGGTCAGTTCTATCCTTAGGGTTAGGGTTAGGGTTAGGGTTAGATCTTTAAGCGCCTTGGCCTGGTGAAGCTGCAGGATGGCCATGGCATGCAGGGCGAAGGCAGCCTGACCCGCGGCATTGTAAGCCTTCGCCACTAACGACGAAGGAAACTTACATGCCTTGGAAGGGAGCCTTGGTTGGTTCCTCCAGGTGGCTGCACCCTTCGGGCTCAGGAGCACTGCCACGGCGCACTCGACCTGGGAAAACTTGACATATCCCTTGGCTGCCCCGCCGTGTACGGGCGGAGAAAGGCGTCTTCCATGACTTCGCAAGCTCCTCGTGCACTTCCAGGAAGAAAGAGCCGTGAGCCGCGCTCGGAGCCCAGAAACCAATCATCCAGCCGCGAACGATCAGGGCAGGGTGGAGGGTTCCACTCAAGCCCAATGTTTGCAGCCACCTGGGCAAGCACGGCTGCCAACTCAGCGTCCGCTTCATCCTGAGCTCTACCACCCCAGAGCGGGAGTTCAGTAGACTCATCCGCTTCTGAAAGCAGGAGCCCACCCTCTGATGCTGCGACCGATAACTCATCCTCGTCACGAGCCGCGAATGAGACATTAAATCCGCCCTGAAGTGGACCACCTGCCTCGCTCGTGAACTCTACCGGGCAAAACGAGCGTGCTGGGGGATGGGAGGTCCGTGGGAACTGAGCCGGCGGAGAAGCTCCCATATCCACATCCAAATCGCCCACGGCGCTCGCCGACCCAGCCGCTTGAGTTTCAACGCCGGGTCGGGAAGCAGCCGCGGTGGCTCTCTGCTTCACAAAGAATAGAGCCACGACCGCAACGTTCTCATGAGCGAGTACTCACAGTGAAAACATGACCCATCCACAAAAGCTGCCTCGGCGTGCTGGCGACCCAAGCACTCAAGACAGATTTCGTGACCATCCGGTGGGGAGAGATAACAGCCACACCCAGTAGCACAAAGGCGAAAGGACATCTTTAAAAAGACGGCAAATGTTTGTGCGAGCTCATTTAGAGAAAATATACTCTTTTAAATATACTCTTTTTTTACACCTGTGGACTCAGCTGCCGAAGCACCCAGGGGAAGCACAACACTCGACCGTGCGAGGGTGACCACTGATATGCGCCGTAAAATCCAGCAGTGATAGCAAGGTGATGGGACGAACACACACATGCGCTCGGTTCCGAAGAACAAGTCTGAATGAGTGGTGCATGCCATCTCCTTTTACAACCATATGTCCGGGGTGGAGAGTGGCATACAAATTCCACTCGCCAGTTTTCATTGGCTTTTTCTGAATTAAACAAAGGTGATTGGGGCTCTCAAGAGCAAACCCCTAGTGTCACTACATCGGCACAACATCGAGTGAGTGACAGACAGACAGGGAACTGCATTTTTGATGATCTGTTGGGAGATTGGTACTAAGAATTTTGAAACACTTGTGAAAACCAACGTGATTAAAAGACATGTAGAAAAACAACAAAGATGGTATGAATATGCTTGGAATCCATGTAAGAACAATCGAGTCAAATCCTGATCCATCTGTCGGATGGTATCAAACAACTGCAAAGTGTGAAAATGAGCAGTCTGATTACTTATAGTATGTACTGTATTTTAATGGTGACACAACAAGAAAAGAACTATATCCTGGAAAGAAAACTAACCTGCCAAACTGCCAGGCCTCTGCAGAGTGGCGTTGGCGAACAGATCATGAGAGATCTTGTACTGATCAGTGGAGTGGAGCATGCGCTTGGGGGACAGAGTGGCGTAGCTTCCTACTGCAGTGCTGAGCTGGTGTAATGGAGATGAGCTGGAAACATTGCCTGCTCCGGCAGCCATGTGCAAAGGCGAAGCGGATGACCCTCCATCTGCCGCCATGTTGATGGGAGAGCTGGTGCTGTAGGACTTGGCCAACCGGCTCGGGGACTGCTTGGGCGAAGACACCCGCGCCAGAGTGGCATAGCTGGGCATGTCGGCGGCTGAGCCCAGCCTCTGTAGTTTGGAAGGGGAGCCCAAAGCCTGCATGGAAAAGGGAGAACTAACTCGCTGGGCTGGTAGAGTGGAGCAGGAATAGTTTACAGAGGCTGTTGGCTGAGTGTCTAGCATGTGGAATGCACTGCCATGACCCTGAGCAAAGGAGTCTCGAGAATGGGCCCAGGAGGCTGTCTCTCTGGCAGCCGGCTGGGCAGCGTAATTAGATGTCACCTGGAGATAAGTGACATGCAAAGAGCTAGAACATCAAACATCCAGAAGCTATGAGCTAATTGATCCCTGCTGAAAAGACCAGCAGGACTTTACTAGGCTGGTTTATGCTTGCTTGCAGGACTGCACGATTCTGACAAAAATCGCAATTATTAATTCAATATATAGAATTTACACCAAAATACTCATTTTGTAGGACTGCATGGCATATTCGTTACGTAGGCAACACAAAGCTGAAAATTATTTTCTGAATTAATTTAAAGCTGTTTTATACACTTATAATAAATTTTGCTTTACATCAGGTCAACTTCACATTGGTCATCTTAGCAGCATAAAAAACAAAACTGTTATTCAAATTTTAAATAACCGATGCACAGAAAGTGATTAACGTGAAAATACTAGAACGCTCCCATCCCATTCAATCTCTGTGCATCAGGCTGTATAAATCTGAGCATCAGGCTGCCTAAAACTTACTCATTGGAACTGGTTGTCATTTCTGATAGACTCGGATTCACCATTGCTTTTCATGCACACATTGTATTCTCTATTAGTTTTTTTAATTGTGCAGCTCAACAGGTTAGTGCTTATTTGGTGCTGGTCTCGGTGGTGGATAGGCATTACCTTTATCAACCAACATGGCCTTTTCCCATTAAGCTGGTTGACCATGCAAGTCTTGTGGTTTTAAGGAATAGTTCACCCAAAAATTAAAATTCATCATGTACTCAACCTTATGTTATTCCAAACCCATATGACTTTCTAAAGGAGATGTTAGGCAGAAATGTTAGTCTCAGTCTTTTTTCTATATAATGAAAATGAATGGTGACTGAGATTGTCATTTTGCCTAACATCTCCTTCATCAAGGTTTGATACAACACAAGCATCAGTAATTGCTGACAGAATTAAAATTTTTTGGTTGAACTGTTCCTCTAAGCTAGTCAAAAAGCCTGGTGGGTACACAAGCACCTGAATGCCATGCAGGGGACCAGCATCCAGAGCGCAACATATTAGGGATGTCACAAAATATCGATATATTGATTATTGATCAGCATGTTATTTTGTCAATAAAGTTTTGAGGCAGCGGTATATTGACATCAGCCAATATATAAATTAGAAGTCTAATTTGTGTGCTTTCAATTCACTGCCAGTTGCGTCCATTCAATGTAGTCTGACGTAATAGCTTTGGAAGACCACAAGGTGGTGACATAAAATTTACTGAAGTTGGTCATGACATATCAAACACACACAACAAGCTGATGGCAGTCCGAAGTTACAAAGTTTTTTGTACTTCAAGAATTAACAAAGTGACATTGATAAGTTTGCGGGTTAGTGTATGAAACTGGTGTAACTGTGCAAACTTAACGATTCAAATTGCTGATGTTTATTATGCAATTTCTCTGTATGTAGCATTGAATAGATCTTTCAATCAAGCTGTCAAACCACAAAAATACATAATTATAATTGAAAATACATTGTGTAGGCTCTATGAAAGATACTTATACACAATATATCATCCAGTAATGACTAGAGTAAATAATCTATGTCCTTTGATAATGATTTGGGTCGAATTTAATGGAAAACTATGCGAGTTGAGCTCTATGGAGCTGTAGAATTTTTAACAGCCTCTGGATAAGGTGGGCCGTGTGTACCTAAATAGAAAATAATTGTTTTAAATTTAAGAATGAGCCATGTCCGCTGCCAGACGCATCCGGTGTGCAAACCACTTTAATTAACCCTGCCGCTCACACTTTACCAAAGTTGTGTTGAGAAATAGGTTTGAAAAGACAAAGAATATTGTGCAACAAGCAGCCCTATTTATATCTTAAAAAATCCTGATATAAAATGTATAATAATAGGGAAAATCTTCAGATTATCTATATGTGAAAACGCATTGATCCCAAGCCTACAACATATGACAATGACCAACAATGCTGGTCTTTTCAACAGGGATGGTGATTGAAATTATGTTTTCAAGGAAAAGAGGGTCTTGGTGATGACATGGGTAAAGTGCTTTTAAAAAGAGATGAATCCCCACCTGATTATAGCTATGTAAGACTCCTCCCACCTGACCACTGCGAGGGTGCTGGGAGGCCGACAGGTCGCCGAGGGCCAGGGTCTGGTTGCTGTGGTAACTGACTGGATAGGGAAAGGTGCCCTCTTGATTATTGAGCTGCAAAGCACTCTGAGAGAGGATGCCTGGTCCTGCAGATGAAGGATTTGAGAGAAAAAGAAAGGTTTAACCAACTTCCAATCCTAATTACCCTATCTTTTCTACCAATATTATTTCCCTCACTCTGTTTTACCTTCATAACATTGATTAATTGCTTTACCATTTCATCTCACATTCTTTCATTGTCTTTCTGCCTCCATCCAAAGTATTTCTCTCCTCTGTTTTACTTGCCTTTTTACTGGTCATTATTTCAAGCCTCACAGTGAGAGGATGGACAGAATAGGCATGCATAATTAATCACTGCTGGAAGAAACTCAATGAGCACACATTCAGGAAAATGGGGTCAGCATGAACAGAATTCACAGTGCCTCTGTCTATTAAGGCCCTCCTGTACTGACACTGTACCATATAGCACCACATATCAACTGAGAGAGATGTTTAAATGCCTTTCCCTGACAGACTACAAAGTTGGTTTTGATGGTGTGTGGTTTGTGTTGTGTAAAGTGGAGCTTATTCCTGCTTCTCCTCTGATGAAGATGTCTGACAGCGCTGAAGATGCTGCATCTTTTAAAGAGATGTGTCAGTTTGAAATGACTGTACTGACAGAGCAATGACATCTGTACACAAGATATCTACATGCCTCATGCTGTCAGATGATTTAAAAATAAGAAAAATCTTATTTTAGTAAGCTTCATACCTTATATTTTCATCTAATTCTGTGTTTCAAACTGAGAAAAATTCATGTTTATGTATTGTGGCAGCGGGGGCATGTTCAAGCGTCTGTCCGGAAAGAGAGAAAGCGGTAAGGGCGCTTGCACCTGAGCTAGATTATGTTTAACACCTGTCTCTAATTCAAGTGAGCAGGGGGAGAGCAGCATATAAACAGCCACGCCACCAGCAACCGAGAGAGAGAGACTGGCACAAGGAAGACCACGGTGCTACAGAAGCTGTTGTGTTTATTGTGTTGTGAAGTTAAAGTGTTTAAGTAACTATTTGCCTGTGAAGCTGATGTTTTTAAATAACTCCGTGCCCGTGAGACTGTTGAGTTTGTGAAACTGTAAGCATCAAGGTGGCCAAATTAAACACTTACCTGAACCTGGAAACCTCGCTTCCCTGTTCTCCTTTCCACTGAACAGTGTTACACGTATCAAGGAATTATTTTGGATTAATCTGTTTAACACGTTCAGAGGTATACACATGTTTAGGTACAACCTCCTGCTTCTTCCTCAGTATCACTCATTATGGGTCAACACCATCAGATCCCCAAAAATTTGTCAAATATTTATTATATATATTGTTAGAGCATTTATTTACAGGATGGTTTCAAACAGATATTCAGATCTACTAAATTGTCACCACAGTCAGACAGAAATGTTATTAACTATACGTTATAACTAACTATACGTTATTAGCTATAACATTGTTAAAGGGATAGTTCATTAAAAAAAATAAAAAATTCTCTCAATATTTACCCTCCCTTTTGCCGTCTCAGATGTATATGACTTTCTTAGGTTTTTAGAATAATATTTCAACTCTGTAGGTCCATACAATGCAAGACAATGGTGGCCAAACCCGTCAACCTCCAAAAATCACATAAAGGCAGCATAAAAGTAATCCATAAGTCTCCAGAGGTTTAATCCATATCTTCAGAAGCGATATTATAGGTGTGGGTGAGAAACAGATCAATATTTAATTCCTTTTTTACTATAAATCTCCACTTTCACATTCACATTCACATTTTTACATTCTGAAAGTGAAAGTGGAAATTTATAGTAAAAAAGAATTAAAATATTGATCTGCTTCTCACCCAAAGTGATTACATCGCTTCAAAAGACATATTAAACCACTGGAGTCATATGGATTATTTTTTATGTGTGATTTGTAGAGCTTCAAAGGTCTGGTCACCATTCACTTGCATTGAAAGGACCTACAGAACTGAGATAGTCTTCTAAAAATCTTCGTTAGTGTTCAGCAGAAGAAAGAAAGTCATACACATCTGGGATGGCATGAGGGTGAGTAAATGATGAGAGAATGTTCAGTTTTGGGTGAAATACTGTATCCCTTTAACAGTTTACGGTGTTGACAAAATAACCACATATGCAGAAGCCATTTTTCTTTCTGGTATTCCTAGCTACTAATGAACCTACTAAAAATGAGCAAATGTATCTAAAAATAACAAACAATTTCTTTATATAAAGTATTATGATAGTTTAAAAATATTTGTGTTAATTTTTCATACTTTCACAGTGGAAACTAATGGCAAGTAAAGATGTGAGATTTTTGTTTTGGTCTCACATCTCAATCTGAAAAAACAGGCCACAAAGGTGAAGACAGACAGAAAACCAATAAAGGTTTCCTATAAACTCACATACACACAAAGGCAGACAAACTATGTGACAGAATGACTTGAAAACCTCTGAAGATGATAACTGGGCCATTTCAGATGGGTAATTTGAGATGACCCAGTAATATCAGAAACTGCTCAACTGCGATTACTGAAAATGGCTGGAGTTTACTACTATAACCACTTTATCCACTATCAGATAAAAAAAGGCACATTTACAGTAAGAGCTTAGTGAGAATTTCATAAATGCATAATCAGACTTATGGTCCTTCTCCAGTCTAAACCCAGGCATCTCAGACATTTTAAAAGTCCATTTACTGGCATCCAGAGTGCTTGTGCGAGGGGTGATCTATGTCCAGGTGGCTGGTCACTTATCTGTTTGGGGAATGGGATTTTATCTCCATGCTACATGACCTGCATTTCAGATCTGAGTAGCTAAATATTTGATCAGAATTCTATTTATACCTACAGAGAGTAGAACCACAAGAGCCAAGTAATCACATACAACGGCAAACTAAAATGTAGTCTATATGTTGTGTATCCATGTACGCTGATTTATTGAGCAGTTTGTTGAATATTTAATGTTCTAAATAATGCTTAAGCTAACGACAGGTAACTTTTTTCAGCTCTATAGTTTAGTTGAGCATTCTTAGGTGCTGCTATATCAAATGTCATATGTCATGTTGTATTGGTCAGATTGGCCAGATATTGACACAGATGTGAATGAAAGGTAGGTGTAGTGTATCTGTAATAATAATAATAATAATAATAATAATAATAATAATAATAAAGGTACAGACAGTTGTTGTATATAGATCACCTCAAAGGTAACAAGCAAAAAGTCCCATTTTGATTTCTTTAAGGAGGTATTTTAAACTGAACTACTTTTTATTTTGTATAATGTAGTTAGATTGAATCTGTGAATAAATAACAATATCAATAAATAAGTAATATTTGAATATTACCACATAAAGAACATTATTAGGTTAACTGACAATTTTTTTTTTTTATACAGTGTGACTTAACCTCATTTAAATACTGAGAAGCTGAGCATTTGAAAACATGGCAAAAGCTCCAACTTATTTTAAGTTTCCAACATATCTGCTTCTCTGAGTATTCTGCACATACCTAATCAGTTCAGATGAGGTAAGCCTGGTCCCTTCAGCAGGATGAATATGCATGTGATTACTTTTGATGTACATTATGGTAACCATTGTTCCCTTCTTGAACTTGTTCCCCAAAATCTTGAAAAACAACAGGGTTAAAAATAACCCGTAATAAGCTACAACATTTACAATAGCAGGTAGTGTTCACTCAAATTTCAAAGCTAAAGGACACACCAAGCCCACGTGGATGCACTCTACATTGAGAAAAGCAGAGAAACAGCCGCAAGTTCATTTTAAGGACTGTTACACATTAAATTCTTACTAAGAACACTCAGAGAATGTAAATTACAGTCCCTGACTCTCAATCATTTCATTTTAAGATTGTAACTCTGCGGGATCAGAACATTTAGGATTCTTTCAAGTTTTTCAGTCTCAGTTGTATATACCATATCTTAATTGTGTAAAATATATGTCATTTAACACTGGTACTTACTTTCGCCTGTAGTAAATTCCTGTGAATCCAGAATACCAGACTCTTGAAGAGATCGGATGCAGGAATCTACAAGTTCCAGACCTGTGGTGAGTTCTTCCTCTATATCCTTCTGTCCGTCTGTGAAGAAAGACATGAGATAACAGAAGGGAAACTCCATCTACCAGGCTTTCAACTAATAGTTAGCTACCAATTTGATCAAAGGCTGTCATGAATTAAAACCTTAAACAGTTTAAAGTCAAAAACCCACCACCAAGGAATATACTAAATAAGTTTCCATCTGAAGTACCCAGGCATTTTGTCTCTGCATTAAATGAGAAATTATGCTTAATCTGATTTTATCTGGATGCTTCATCCAGAGTCTATAATATTTAAAAGAGTGTGGCATGACCACAAGTGTTCATGAATCATTTATACACTGAGAATGCACTGTTCCCGCTCTTCAGTCTCAGCTTCTATTCTGTGTTTTATGTTGTGGAAGGCAGGGAGTGTCATCTTTGGCCAACGTTCTGCTATAGCACAATCAATACAGTCAAAAGTCAACATCTTTCACTTTTGACATGCATGGTTTGCAAGTGGATATGCTAGATGATGACAACTGTCAAAAAACATTGCAGAAGATGCTTTTTATGCAACATTCGCCACATACAATTTGTGAAGTTTTAATTCATGAATCACACAGAACCTTGAACTGAAATAATCTGTCAATACAGGCACTTAAAGGTGTCATGACATGCCTTTTTTTTAATCATTTTAATATGTTTCTTGAGGTTGACTTTTGATATTAGTAAAGTTTATTGTACAAAAAAAAAAAAAAAAAAAAAAAAAAACAGTCATATATTTGTAAAACATGATAATTTTCCACCCTCATTCTGACCCTCTGTCAGAAACACTCGGTTTTGGTGCTGCTTCTCCTTTAAGACTTGACAGTACACGCCCACTGTTATGATTGGCTCTCTGCTCTTGACTGATCTGCTCTCTCTACTTGCCATCTCACTGCTCACCGCTACTGGGTGGGCTACTGAAGTGATTAAAGGTAAAGTAGGCTTTGATGTGTTGGAGTGGAGGTGGTCAGATGCAAATGTCTTCCACAGTGTAACATCACAATGTGGAGGGAGTAGAGAATGAGTCGTTTTGGGCAGCATGGTTTCAACAAATGCTCTTTTTGCAGTAAGGAACTTTTGAGTTCTGAAACTTACAATATGTTTTTATAGCACAATGACCTCTTATATGTCAAAAGATCAAGGAAAATGTGATTCCTCATGTCATGACTCCTTTAAAGAACTATTTCTACACTATCTGATCCCTAAAAATGTATGTTGTTGGTATAACCAAAAATATTTTATATATATATATATATATATATATATATATAGATAGATAGATAGATAGATAGATATAGATATAGATATATATTATCATACAAATTCAATAAAATAAGTTCATTTAGATTTTACCCCATCTGCGGAACATTTTTGACAAAATATTACAGGATGGACTAATTTTTAAAAACAAAGATATAAAATGTGGTTATAAAAACTTAGCAAGAGAATATTTAAATTACCTTGGTTGTTCCAGCGAAACTTCTCATCAGCAGAACTGTAAGATAAAGGATAGAATTAGCATTGATTTAATGCCAATGCAAATGATATATTGTGTAAAACACAATCGTTCACCTATAATTCAGGCTACCTAATGCTTCAATACTAAACAGATAACCCTGTAACTACTTACTAGTATACCAATCACGTGTACACTACATGGCCAAAAGTGTGTGGACACCCATATGTGCTTGTTGAACATTTAATTTCAAAAGTTGGTCCTCGCTTAGCTGCTGTAATAGTTTCCACTCATTTGGAAAGGCTTTAAATGTTGGAATATGGCTGTGGGGATCCAGACAAAAGAGCATCTAGGTCAGGCACTGATGTTGGACAATTGGGCATGGCTCACAGTCTGGGATCCAAAGCATCCTAAAGGTGTTCCATGTCTGGGTTTTGTGCAGGTCTGTCAAGTTCCTCCACACCAGACTCAGAAACCATTTCTTTATGGACCTCACTTTGTGCAAAGGGGCGCTGTCATGCTAGAACAGAAAAGGGCCTCAAACTTCTAAAATGTTTGTCAAAACACATTGCATGACTATATGCCTGTGTGATGAGAAGGAGGGCGTGGCTGGGCCGTGAGGGTGCATGCCTGGTGCTGAGTTGCCCCAATCAGCGGGAGAAAGAGATGAGGAGGAGCCAGGGACACCAGAGAGAAAGAGAGACACACACACTGCTGCATGCGTGCATCTCTCTCTCTCTCTCTCTCTCTCTCTCTCTGGCGTCCCTGGCTCCTCCTTATCTCTCTCTCCCACTGATTGGGGCAACTCAGTGCCAGGCATGCACCCTAACATGCTCCTCCTCGTCACATACACCCAACGCCCGATTCAGGCCAGGGAACCAACCAGCCTGACCTATCTCCCCCCCCTGTTCCTGGAGGGGAGGGAGAGGGGAGAGAGAGAGAGAGAGAGAGAGAGAGAGTGAGAAAGGGAGGAGAGAGAGAGAGGGGAAAAAAAAGTAAAACCCTCCGTTTCGCCAGCCCCCGAACACGCTGTCACATGGTCCTCAGCCAGCTGCACTGCCTCCTGGCGGATGGCAGCGGCGAGGACTCCATGACAGCACATCCTTCCTTCTTCCCGGGTTTTGACACCAATGTAACAAGGTTCGTTGTTGTGTGGAAAGGAGGAAGCTGGGACCGGGCTGAACAATACATGTAGACATTTATTGCTGCATTCTTCAGTGACACACAATAAGACACTGTTTCAAACTGACACACTGACACACGCACACACACACACACACACACAGCTGCTGCGTGCGTGTCTCTCTCTCTCCTCCTTATCTTCCGCTGATTGGAGCAACTCAGCACCAGGCGTGCACCCTCACAGCCCGGCCACACCCTCCTCCTCGTCACAGCCTGATTTTATGCACCTTTTAGTAATGGATGGAGGTGAAAGAGTCAAATCGACTAGTTAGAAGGGGGTTTCCGCATACACAAAACAATTGCCAAATACTTGGGCTTCACTAAACGGTTAATATAACTGTTTACCCATCAAGTTCATAAAGCAATTTTTACACTTTCTGAATCACACAATTCACAGATCAATGAAGTATCATTTCTGTTTGGAACACACAAACAGTGGCGATGATGGATATGGATTAGGTGGAAATTAAGGTTTGAGGAGGAACATTGAGGCCCAGACCCCTAATCAGTGTTTGCAGCACACGGTAAACAGCACCTTGCCTTACCAAAAACACTATCAGAAGGCTAAACACTTACCCATTGTCCTTGGAGCCTTACCGCAGCTGCTAAATCACTCTATTGATTTTCCTCCGGCGAGTGTGTAAGGATTCATTTTGTGAAGCTGTCTGTGTTTGTGTGGGGGGTGACGAATCATGTTAATAGGGCCATGGCATTGTCCTCCTAAAACCCATTCATTACCAATTCTTCTGTGAACAATACCTAGACAGAGACAGGCTCCCAGAGAGTGAGCAACAGAGATGAGCCACGAGGCATTTTTACCGAACCCCCGTTTTAATGAGTGAGTCAACCTGCTTTCAAACAAGCATTAACTGTTTTCATTCCTAATACCTCTCAATAAAAGACAGTTACTGGCAAGATATTTCATGTGTGCTCCAAGTTAGATAAACAGAGATTCAATATTGAGATATGATTACGAGAACGCCCACAACATAAAATATATTATAAATAAAGTAAAAAAAAAAAAAAAAAAAAGACTAATTGTTCCCACTGGCTGGAAAATGTGGTTCAATTTCCAATATTGTACACGGACAGTTGTGATATCCCTCTTGAAAAAGCACGGCCAGATAGCATCAAGATGATAGCACAGAATGAGTCTGTCTTCATGGGGATCATTAAAGCCTTTTAGGATGTAGATATTTTTCTCTCCCAAGATAATTAACTTGAGAATAATGACATAACAGATGAGGCAATCACAGCTGTGGGTCATTGTGTGGTCAGTAGTTAATCACTGTTCTTTGTGTGCTTCATTTCCATATTGACTCAACATTTTAGAACACTTGGAGCAATGTGATTTAGACCATTATGACAATTAGTGCTTTCATTTAAGTGATATTTACTTCCTCTCTGACTAAATGTATGTTCCTATACTTGTTCTACAGTTCCACTAAAAAGGTCACGGTAAAAGATTTTCTTGGTTTGCAAACAATAAACAAAGGAAAGTAAACTGCAAACAAATGCAATTCTAACACTGTCCTAGCTTGATGCGATGCTATAAAACCACAAGCCACAAGGCAACACGCTTTCTCTTTTATGTAAATTTGAGTAGTTGTCCTAACCAGTCACAGCAAGTGTTGAGTGACAGGGCTTGGTTTCTATTTCTGCAGCATTGCATTGGTTAGCCCCACCCACTGTGAAATTTGATTGGTCCAAAATTGTGCTCCATATAACTGTACGTTAAGCAGCAATATCTGCTGATTGGCTGTGACTGTGTTACATTGTACAGCACTTTCACGTTCAGTGTGGACAGACAAATTGCTTGTTGCATCGCGTCGGGGCAGCAGTTAAACTGCTAAATTGAATAAAATTTAAATTAAACTATAAACTAAGGAGAACTCTCCCTTTATGGTAATCTCACCTAAGAGTAACACCAGTTTAATTTTTAGTAGTACCATCGGTGTGTTGGTAGCTTCTAGGTGATATTTTGTACTTTTGAGCTTCAATGATAATTACTGTAAATTCAGCTTTACAAAGACTGCAGATTAATTTATTTTTGTTGTTGTTTACAGCAGTGGTTCCCAACCAGGGTGTCGGGACTGTTGTGGTAAATTAGGACCCAAATGCAGGAGTAAAAATATAACAATGTTTAATGAATGAAAAGTTCAGGTAAATGAGGAAATATGAAGTAGCATAACAATGGAACAGTCCAGAGATGAGGTGGGTGACGATGATGGTGCAGGACTCTGACGGCAACAGCTGCAGCAGGGAGAGAGTAGAGATAATATATTCCAAGGAGTGGTGTGAGATGGCGGCGACTGGAGCAAAGAGAAACAGAGGTGAGTGATCCGGTGAATGGAGGAGTTGGTAATGGCTGGAGCACAGGAAAATAGGCAAAAATATCCAGACTAGAAAAATACAAAAGAATAGTGTGAGAAACATGAGTAAACAAAGCACACAACACAAGAACGATCCGATACTGAACTCACACAAAAGGGCTGCTTATAAGGGGAAGAGCAGATAGTGTGCAGGTGCCGAGCTAATCAAGCAGTGGCTGGTAATAAGCATTGCTGAGCAACGCCGCCGCATGATTAACCCTTGCACCTGCAACAACACGAGGGAGACACACAGAAACAAACTGGCAGAATGAATCCTCCCATGACAGTATCTCCCCCTTACGCGTGCCGAGAGTGGGTGATCTGCTGCTGATAGAACCAGTCAATGAGAGAATGGTCAAGTATGTCCCAGGCCGGGACCCAACTCCTCTCCTCTGGACCGTAACCTTCCCAATCCACCAGGTACTGTAAACCGCTCCCCCTCCATCTGGAATCCAGAATACGCTCGACTGAATAAGCAGGTTCCCCGTCTAAGAGGCGCAGCGGTAGGGGAACAGGGGCAGGCAGATTAATGGGAGAATAAATGACCAGTTTAATTTTGGAAATGTGGAAAGAGGGATGAATCCTCCTGTAAGATAGAGGTAATTTGAGATTAACTGCTACCGGGCTAATGATCTTGGAAACAGTAAAAGGGCCAATAAATTTGGGAGCGAGTTTATTAGAAACTGAACGCATGGGAATATCCCAAGAAGAAAGCCACATTTTTTTACCTACAATGTACACGGGAGGCTTAGACCGGTGGTGATTGGCTTGGGCCTTAGTGCGTCGTCCCACCTGGATAAGAGTCCGTCTGGCTCAGATCCAAGTGTGACGACACCTCTGGATGAATGCATGTGCGGAGGGGACCGCGACTTCGGGTTCCAGTGTTGAAAACAAAGGTGGTTGGTAGCCTAAACTAACCTGAAATGGAGAAAGGCCCGTGGATGATACTGGTAAAGAGTTGTGTGCGTACTCCACCCATGTGAGCTGCTGGCTCCAAGACATGGGGTTGTGAGAGGCCACTCAATGTAAAGCTCTCTCTATATCCTGGTTAGCCCACTCAGCCTGACTGTTGCTCTGGGGATGAAAACCAGAAATAAGACTAACTGTAGCCCCCAGCAGTTTACAAAACTCTTTCCAAAATTTGGAAACAAATTGGGGCACCCAGTTGGAGACCACGTTAGCCGGGAGGCCATGGATTCGAAAGATGTGATCAACGACAGCAACCGCTGTCTCTCTAGCTGAGGGTAAATTGGGTAGAGGGATGAAATGTGCTGCCTTGGAGAATCTGTCCACCACGGTCAAGATGACCGTGAACCCCTATGAGGGGGAGGGCTGTAACAAAATCAAGGGCTATGTGGGACCAGGGTCTCGAAGGCACTGACAGCGGTTGGAGGAGTCCAGCTGGAGGGGTACAGGAAGACTTGGAAACAGCACAGACAGAGCAGGAACCAATAAATAGGTGAACATCATGGGCCATGGATGGCGACCAAAACCTCTGCTTGACTAGAGCCAGGGTACGACCAACTCCAGGATGGCAGGCTAACTTGGCTGAATAGCCCCAATGGATAACGTCTGAGCGAACTGATTCTGGCACAAACAACCGACTCTGTGGTGTTTTAGACAGGGGCATTACCCCTTGTAAGGCCGTGCGGACCTTCGACTCAATCTACCAAGAAACCTCCGATACCACCATTTCAGTAGGAACGATGGAATCTGGGGAGGTCGGTCGCTCGGAACGATTGAAAATACGAGACAGGGCGTCCGGTTTTATGTTTTTCAAACCCGGACGGTAAGAGATAGTAAGGCAGAACGGATGCATTTAAGGTTTTTATGATCGGTCCAGACAACAAAAAGTACCCCAGACCCCTCTAACCAATGGCACCATTCCTCCAAGGCTAACTTAATAGCCAGCAGCTCATGATTGCCAGTATCATAATTTCGTTCAGTGGGAGAAAGACGATGGGAGTAAAATGCGCATGGATGCATTTTGTCATCAGAGGGACTTCGTTGGGAGAGTACCGCACCTACCCCCACATCTGACGCGTCCACCTCTACCACAGACTGAAGAGAAGGATCGGGGTTGATGAGAATTGGGGCCGAAACAAAGTGCGCTTTGAGTTTGGTGAAGGCTAATTCGGCCTCCTGAGACCACCGAAACTCAGTCTTGGCAGAGGTAAGACAAGTCAGAGGCATGGCTAGTTGGCTGTAATTGCGAATAAAACGCCGGTAGAAATTGGTGAAACCCAGGAATCTCTGCAGGGCCTTGCGAGAATCTGGGGTTGGCCAATCCACCACAGCTTTAACCTTAGCTGGATATCCCTGAATTCCCTCCAGTGACACAATGAATCCCAGAAAA
Organism: Myxocyprinus asiaticus; assembly: GCF_019703515.2. NCBI lineage: Eukaryota > Metazoa > Chordata > Actinopteri > Cypriniformes > Catostomidae > Myxocyprinus > Myxocyprinus asiaticus. The sequence goes on from NC_059349.1 coordinate 32,149,189, forward strand.
TTTACCGATCGAGAGTGGAACTCGCACTTCTCAGCCTTGACTTACAGCGCATTCTCTAGCAGCTGTTGGAGCACTCGCCTGACGTGCTGAACATGTTCCTGGAGAGAATGGGAGAAAATCTAAATATCATCCAGGTAGACAAAAATAAACTGCTCAACCATATCGCTCAGCACGTCATTAACGAGAGCCTGGAAGACTGCGGGGGCGTTGGTTAGACCAAATGGCATCACCAAGTATTCAAAGTGCCCACTAGGGGTGTTAAAAGCAGTCTTCCACTCATCGCCCTCCCTTATGCGAACCAAATGGTAGGCGTTGCGGAGATCTAATTTCATGAAAAAGTTCACTCCCTGCAGACGCTTGAATGCCGAGGACATCAACAGCAAAGAGTAAGTGTTCTTCACTGTGATGTCGTTCAGCTTACGATAGTCAATACAGGGATGAAGGGAACCATCCTTCTTTTCCACAAAAAAGAACCCCGTGCCAGCAGGGAAAGAAGAGGGCCTAATGATATTAGCTGCCAGAGAATCAGAAATGTATTTCTCCAAGGCCTCCCTCTCAGGAGCTGAGAGCGAGTATATACCACCCTTAGGGGGACGCATACCTGACTTAAGCTCAATAACGCAATCACAGGGATGAAGCGGAGGAAGAGAAGCAGCACGGGACTTACTGAACACCTCTCTCAGGTCATGGCACTCCACAGGAACATAGGAAACATCCACCGGCTCATCCTGCAACACAGAACAAGACACAGGGGAAGGAGCAGACAAAAGACAAGCAGAATGACAGTAAGTGCTCCAAGCCAATATTTTGTTCTTAGACCAGTTGATGTGGGGATTGTGTGAGGATAACCAGGAGTGACCCAAGACGACTGGAGCCAGGGGAGAGTCTATGACATAAAATGAGGTGAGTTCAGTGTGGTTACCGGAAACGATGAGTCTGATGGTGGTGGTGATCTGGGTGATTTTGGTGAGTTGGGTGTTACAGAGGGTATTGACTGGAATCTTTTGCTTGAGTGTGGAAGTAGCAATCTTGAGGGATTTAACCAGGGATGCATTGATGAGTTTGGATTCTGCTCCGGAGTCTACCAGGGCATGACGGGAATGATGAATGGTATTCCACTGCAGCCGTACCAGGAGGAGAGTAGATAAAGAGGGTTTACATAGAGAACATCCACCCACCAGTAACCTCTGGACTACTGGTGGGCTCTGTCTTTTAACGGGCAGAAACGTAACATATGACCAGCAGCTCCACAATACAGGCAGAGACCATGAGTGCGTCGTCGATCCCTCTCCTCCCGGGTCAACCAAGCTCTGCCCACCTGCATGGGTTCTCCCTCTGATGACCGGCTGATCGCACTGTGAAGACTGGTACTCCTCGGTGGTGGAGAGATGATGGGAGTGTGCTCTGGACGAGAAGCTGGTGCCAAGCGTGAGCGACGTTGAAGACGTGAGTCCACTCGAATGGCGAGGTTGACCAACTCATCGAAGGTCTTGGGCAAGTCTAGAGCATAAATTTCTTCCTTGATGCGATCAGCCAACCCATGCAGGAATAAGTCCCACTGCGCCTCCTTGTTACAGTTACAGCTGGCTGCCAATGTGCAAAACTCTATGGAGTAATCAGAGACAGACAGAGTACCTTGTCATAGTTCCGCTAATACTCAGGCAGCCTCTCTGCCGTGTGCCGAACGGTCGAAGACCTTCAGTAGCTCACTGGAAAATGACTGGAATGAGGAGCAACAAGGATGTTTCTGATCCCACAACGCCGTACCCCACAGGCATGCTCGGCCCGACAGTAATGAGATAACATAAGCCACCTTGGAACCTTCAGTAGGAAAAGCAGATGGCTGCAAAGCAAAAGCTAGAGAACATTGAGACAGAAATGCTCTGCAGTAGTTCGGCTAACCCGAATAGCTCACTGGTGGGTTGATGCGTGGTTCAGATCGAAGAGTGGGCGGCATCGCTGGTTCTGTAGACATTGGCGGTGGTGGTGTGGGTGCAGGGGACTCACTGGGTGTTGGAATCTGCTGGACGAGAGATGAGAGCTCGGTGAATCGCGCAGACAGAGCCTCGATGGATGTCCTGGTGGTTTTAGCCAGTTCCTCCTGTTGGGTGATGCATGATTCCTGGTTGGTAAGAAATTGTTGTATCTGAGCGAGTCCTGCTGGGTCCATCTTGATCGGATCGTGGATTATGTCGTGGTAAATTAGGACCCAAATGCCGGAACAAAAATATAACAATGTATAATCAATGAAAAGTTCAGGTAAATTATGAAAATATGATGTAGCACAACAACGGAACAGTCCAGAGATGAGGTGGGTGAAGATGATGGTGGAGGACTCTGATGGCAACAGCTGCAGCAGGGAGAGATTAGAGATAATATATTCCAAGGAGTGGTGTGAGATGGCGCGGCGGGAACAAAGAGAAACAGAGGTGAGTGATCCAGTGAATGGAGGAGATGGTAATGGCTGGAGCACAGGAAAATAGGCAAAAATATCCAGACTAGAAAAATACAAAAGAATAGCGTGAGAAACATGAGTAAACAAAGCACACAACACGAGAACGATCCGATACTGAACTCACACAAAAAAGCTGCTTATAAGGGGAAGAGCAGATAGTGTGCAGGTGCCGAGCTAATTAAGCAGCGGCTGGTGATGAGCGTTGCTGAGCAACGCCGCCATGTGATTAACCCCACACCTGCAACAACACAAGGGAAACACACAAACAAACCGGCAGAATGAATCCTCCCATGACAGGGACACACTGGGGGGCCTCAGCACACTTCCAGGGAGGCCTCAAGATGTCTTAAAATTATTTAAAATAAGGTAGATTATTATAATTTGTATATAATTATTATAATTTAAATTCCTGATTTTTTTTTTTTTTAATAATTCCCATCTACAGCTTGCGTTGTATGAAGAACATACAGTTCTAGACATTTCTGGAATGACAAAATTGATCATGATTACCAGTAATTATTTTAATCTATTGACTTTAATCTTATAATACTGTAGATATATCATTTAATATAAATATCTAATAGCCTACATGCGGGGCCTTCGAATATTATCTCAGACAGTGGGGGGCCTTGGAGTCAAAAAGGTTGAGAACTACTAGTTTACAGTACGATAGAAAAAAGCCAGTCTACAGCATTGTTGTGTGTTGCAATGCAAACACCTGTAGTGCTTTCAAATGTTAAACAGTGAACAGAATAAAATAGAATGAAATATATCTAATGCTAAGGTAAAGCTGCTGTCACACTACACTTCCCACTCCATTCAATTCTATTCATATGCATCTAAACGTGGGAGACCAGAAATGCAAAATCATGCAAAGAAATTCTGCTGTGCACAAATGTTCAAGTGTGGTGAACTCTGCCCTGTGAATTTGTATGATGAGAAGTGTGACCAATAGAATATCGAAACATCATACACTGACCTCTTAGCTCAATAAAAAGATTACATATTTAAAAGCTGCATGTTTTTATTGTTGCAGGAAAGTGAGAAGATGGTATATTAACATTATGAATGTAAAATTATTTGTTATTTATTATTGATAAAAACCAGAAGCCCTTGAGCATGACATCATATCCTGTCTGTTGCGGTTTCCAACGTATTTTCAATTTTTCAAAATCTAGTGTGATTGCAGCGTAATAGTTGGCCTTTATAGATGCAGCGCAGTTATACAGTAGCTAGATAAACAGGTGTTCCCTGTCTGTCACTCACTCAATGTTGTGTCGATGTAGTGACACTAGGGGTTCGATCTTGAGAGCCCCAATCACCTTTTCTTAAAATAGAAAAGGCCAATGAAAATTGGTGTGTGGAATTTGCATGCCACTCTCTGCCCTGGACATGCGGGTATAAAAGGAGATGGTGTGCATCACTCATTCAGATTTTTTCTTTGGAGCCAAATACTTGTGTGTTCGTCCTCTCAGCTATTGCTATGCTGCTGGATTTTTTACAGCGCATATCAGCAGTCACCCTCACACTGTCAAGTGTGGTGCTTCCCCTGGGTGCTTCGACATCCTGAGTCTGCGGGTGCTAAAAGAGTATATTCAAAAGAGTATATTTTCTATAAAAGAGCTCGCGCAAATGCTTGGCATCTTTTTAAAGATGTCCTTCCGTGTTTGCGCTACTGGATGTGGCCGTTATCTCTCCCCTCCGGATATCCATGAAATCTGCCTCGAGTGTCTGGGGCGCCAGCACGCCAAGGCGGCTTTCGTGGAAGGGTTGTGTTCTCATTGCGAGAACATGCCCATGAGAACATTGCGGTCGCGGCTCACTTCCTTCTTCATGAAGCAAGGAGCCACTGCGGCTGCTCCCTAACCCGGTCTGACGCTCAGCCGGCCGGGTCGGCAAGCACCATGGGCAATCTGGATGTGGACATGGGAGAGTTTCCGCCGGCTCAGCCCCCGTGGACCTCTCATCCCCCAGCACGCTCATTCTGTCCGGACAAGCTGTCAAGCGATGCAGGCGTTCTGCCTCAGGGTGGATTTAATGTGTCATTCGAGGCTCGCGACGAGGATGAGCTTTTGGTCGCAGCATCGGAGGGTGGGCTTCTGCTATCAGAAATGGACGAATCTTCTGAGCTCCCGCCCATGGGCGGTAGAGCACAGGATGAGGCAGATGCTGAGATGGCAGCCGTGCTTCCCCAGGCCAGCTGCGAACATCGGGCTGAAGTGGAACCCTCAATCCTGCCCTGAGTGTTCGTGGCTGCATGATTGGTTTCTGGGCTAGGAGCGCAAATCACGGCCATGCCCCGCCCCGGTGCCTTTCTTCCCGGAAGTGCACGAGGAGCTAACGAAGTCGTGGAAGACACCATTTACTGCCCGTACATGCTTCACAGGCTTGTCCACTCTGACTACCCTCAACGGCGGAGCGGCAAAGGGATATGTCGAGCTTCCCCAGGTAGAGCATGCGTAGCAGTGCATTTATGTCCGCAGGGCGCAGCCACCTGGTGCAACCGACCAAGGCTCCCTTCCAAGGACTGTAAGTTCTCTTGCTCTGGCCACCGAGGTCCACCGAGGCCACCGAGGTCCTGCACCCCATCTTCTTCTCACCAGAGCCTTTCCCCTGCTGTGCCGGCCCCGGCTCCTGTACCATCAGAGCCCACACGTTGACCTCAGAGAAAAAGATCCTCCTGTTGGAAGTCGGCTCCACCTGCCCATCAGCCAGCCCCCAAGAACACCAGACGGGCTTTGAGGCGGTCCTGACATGGGCCGCCCAGGGATAAGGCAACTACTCCTGACCGGTCTGGCCCAGGGCATCTCTCCAGCCCCACCATCGCCACTGGGCCAGTGCGTGGTGAGTATTACTCAATAAAAGAGCAGTTTCCTCATTCCCTGGGCCAGCGCACTCACAACAGCCAGGTGCTGGAAGTCTTTCCGGTCAATCAGGTGAACACGAGTACCTCCCGTTCCCTCATTCTCCATTGAGAGATAGCCGGCTAAAAGGTAAGTGTGCTGGTCTCTGGGGCCGCTCACCCACCCCAGTCACTGGCCACCGTTGCGGGCTTGTGGAGCAGCACGTCCCCTCTGGGCTGTCTTCCAGGTGGGGCGCCTGCTCTGTCTTGCCGTGAACCACCCTGCCCGGGCACAGTAAGTCCAGTCATCCCCCTGGTGCCACTGTCACGGAGGCTGGAGGCCTGGTTAGCGCTCTCCAGCCCCTCGCGGTGGCTCATCAGGACGATTCGCCTCGGCTACGTGATCCAGTTTGCCAGACGCCCGCCCCGGTTCAGTGGCATGCTCTCCAATACGGTGCAGGGCGAGGGTGCCTCTGTCCTCCAGGCAGAGGTTGCCACCCTTCTGGCGAAGGGAGCAATTGAGCCCGTGCCCTGAACAAGGCCTTACACAGGCTTCCGTTCAGGATGTTAATGCAGAAGCGCATTCTGGCATCAGTACGACATCAGGATTGGTTCATGGCCATCGACCTGAAGGACGCGTACTTTCACATATCGATCCTTCCTCGACACAGACCCTTTCTTCAGTTTGCCTTCAAGGGATGAGCATACCAGTACAAGGTCCTCCCCTTCGGTCTGTCCCTGTCTCCTCGTGTCTTTACCAAGGTCACAGAGGCTGCCCTGGCCCCGCTGAGGGAGCAGGGTGTACGCATTCTCAATTATCTCGACGGCTGGCTGATCCTAGCTCACTCGTGAGATCTATATCTAGAAGAGCAAGCTCTCCCCTGTGCAAAGCATCTCTTTCCTCGGTATGGAGTTGGACTCGGTCACTCTCAAAGCATATCTTACGACCGAACGTGCTCAGTCAGTGTTGACCTGCCTGAAGACCTTCAGGCAGAAGGTAGCAGTGCCAGTGAAACAATTTCAGAGGCTCCTGGGGCATATGGCATCCTCGGCGGCGGTTCTCCCCCTCGGGTTGATGCCGCTTCAGCACTGGCTACAGACTCGAGTCCCAAGGTGGGCATGGTGCCATGGCACCCAGCATGTGACCATCACGCCACAGTGCCGTCAGACTTTCAGCTCTTGGTCAGACCTGCCATTTCTATGGGCAGGTGTTGCCCTAGAGCAGATCTCAAGGCACGTCGTGGTCATGACAGACGCCTCGAACTCAGGCTGGGGTGCCGTGAGCAACGGACAAGCAGTGTCAGGGCTCTGGACGGGGCCCTGACTCCAATGGCACATCAATTGCTTAGAGTTGCTGGTGGTATTGCTGGCCCTGAGGAGGCTTCAGCCATTGATTCAGGGCAAGAATGTGTTGGTCCGAACTGACAACACAGCGACCGTAGCATACATAAACTGCCAGGGCAGCGTACGCTTGCGTCACATGTCGCAACTCGCCTGCAGTTTCCTCCTTTGGAGTCAGCAGACCTTGAAGTCTCTGCGAGCCACTCACCTTCCAGGCGTACTCAACCATGCAGTGGACGTGCTCTCACGGCAGGTAATGCTCCACAGGGAGTGGAGAATCCACCCCCACGTAGTCCAGCTGATTTAGGAGAGATTTGGGGAGGCACAGGTAGACCTGTTTGTCTCCCAAGACTCCTCTCACTGCCCCCTGTGGTACTCCCTGTCTGAGACCCCCCTCGGCACAGATGCCTTGGCGCACAGCTGGCCTCGGGGGCTATGCAAGTATGCGATTCCTCCTGTTCGTTGCGCTGTACTGGCCCAACCGGACTTGGTTCTCGGATCTGATGTTCCTGACAATAGCACCTCCCTGGCGCATTCCCCTGAGGCAGGACCTTCTCACTCAGGGGCAAGGTACGCTCCAGCACCCGCGGCCGGACCTCTGGAATCTCCACATCTGGCTCCTGGACGGTGGTAGACACGATAACGCAGGCCAGGGCCCCCTCTACGAGGCAGCTGTATGGCTTGGAGTGGCATCTTTTTGCTAACTGGTGTTCTTCCCGTGGGGAAGACCCACAGAGATGCGCCGTCGGGTCTGTGCTGTCTTTCCTTCAGGAAGGGTTGGAGAGATGGCTGTCTCCCTCTACCCTGAAAGTGTACATGGCTGCCATAGCAGCTCACCACGATACACTGGACGGGAGACCCTCACGACAGCATGACATGATCAACAGGTTCCTCAAAGGAGTGAGGAGGTTGAATCCTCCTAGACCACGCCTGACCCCCTCTTGGGATCTCTCTGTGGTCCTACCTGCCCTACAGAGAGCCCCCTTTGAGCCCCTGGAGCAGGCTGAGCTCAGCACTCTGTCCCTGAAGATGGCCTTCCTGGTGGTGCTCACTTCCATCAAGAGGGTGGGGGACCTGAAGGCGCTCTCTGTTACCAGTGAATGCCTGGTGTTCGGGCCGGTACACTCTCACGTGATCTTGAGACCCCGGTTACGTACCCAAAGTTCCCACCACTCTTTTTTGGGACTAGGTGGTAAACCTGCAAGCGCTCTCTTCAGAGGAGGAAGACCCGGCCTTGTCGTTGCTGTGTCCAGTTCGCGCCTTGCACATCTATCTGGACCACACGAAGAGCTTTAGACACTCGGAGCAGCTCTTTGTCTGTTTTGGAGGACAGCAGAAGGGGAAAGCTGTCTCCAAGCAGAGATTAGCCCATTGGATTGTGGATGCCATTTTCCTCGCATATCGGTCTCAGGACTTGCCGTGCCCCTTGGGAGCCCGGGCACACTCCACTAGAGGTGTTGCACCCTCCTGGGCACTGGCAAGGGGGGCCTCTCTAGTAGACATATGCAGAGCTGTGGGTTGGGCTACACCCAATACCTTTGTGAGGTTTTATAACCTACGCATAGACCCAGTTTCGACCCGAGTGTTACGTGGTAACAGCAGGTAGACCGGCGGCCGGTTGGGTGTACCCCTTGCATTGCGCCTTTCCCCTTTTTCACAGGTGATAATGTGTGCCTTTTTGTCCACAGCAGTTCCCCGTACCCGGTGAACTCCGGACACCTCTTTAATTCTTAAGCACTGTTCGGTGACGAACTTGGTGGAGGAATAACGACACCAGGCCCAGTACTCGTAGTATTCCCCTTTTTCAGGTGAGCCTGTGTGCTCGGGCTCAGTGCTCCACGCATGGTGATTCCCCCTTGGTAATCCTGTATGATGAGTTTCCACTGTTCGGTTTCCCCTTAGGTGAACCCTGTTTTTCCCCTCGTCAGAGCTTTCTCTGCCTCTCTGTAGATAGGGTCCTCCTGTGATATCATTCCATATGTGTACTTCCCCGTTGGTAAGTCCATGTGAGGTATGCTCCACATGTTAACCTCCCTCCGGCAGGATGTGGTCTCCGTAGTGCTCTCCTTCCTGGAGAGGGAAGAGCCCTTCCCAGCGCTATTCTAGAAAGTGGGAGATTGCTTAACAGCAAATTAAGAAAGGCACCGCCGGTAGCCTACTTGGGTAAGTGCCTCCTCCCCCCTTAACGGGACTAGGGAGATGCCTTACCTAACTCACTGGAAGGCCACGATGTGGTTGAGCGCTCGCTGCGAGGCATGCAGCAGCTTGCCCGTGTCCACACTTCCGTACCTCGTGACGCAGTTCAGCGCCTGCGGCGTTTCCTATAGGAACCCCTTGTGTCACTACATCGACACAACGTCGAGTGAGTGACAGACAGGGAAAGTCTTGGTTACTGATGTAACCTCTGTTTCCTGTTGGAGGGAACGAGATGTTGTGTCCCTCCTGCTGTGGCGCTGAACCAGCCGCTGACATGACCGGGACTCTCTATCGGCTCCTCAGCATAAATCTGAATGAGTGATGCATGCCATCTCCTTTTATACCCGTATGTCCTGGGCGGAGAGTGGCATGCAAAGTCCACTCGCCAATTTTCATTGGCCTTTTCTATTTTAAGCAAAGGTGATTGGGGCTCTCAAGATCGAACCCCTAGTGTCACTACATCGACACAACGTCTCGTTCCCTCCATCATGGAACAGAGGTTATATCAGTAACCAAGATGTTTTGCATCACAGCTGTCCCTATATCATGTAGCAGTGTTATCACAGCTGGAATGCTGTTTTGACCAATCAGCATCCAGGACAGGAAGCATCTGTTTTATATTAGGCAATGCTTTAACTGCATTAAATAAATTTAATGTCATTTAAAGGGATAGTTCACCCAAAAATGACAATTCTCTCATCATTTACTCACACGACTTTGTGACATGACTTTCTTTATTCTGCAGAACACAAACAATGATTTTTAGAAGAATATTTCAGCTCTGTTGGACCATACAATGCAAGTGAATGGCGACCAGACCTTTGAAGCTCCAAAAATCACATAAAGGCCACATAAAAATAATCCATATGACTCCAGTGGTTAAATCCATATCTTCAGAAGTGATATGATAGGTGTGGGTCAGAAACAGATCAATATTTATGTAATTTAAGTAATAACTATAAATCTCCACTTTGACTTTCACATTCTTTCACATTTTGAAAGTGAAAGTGAAAGTAGAGATTTCTGGTAAAAAAAAAAGAGACTTAAATATTGATTTGTTTCTCACTTCTGATTATATGGATTTAACAACTGGAGTCATATGGATTACTTGTATGTGGCCTTTATGTGATTTTTAGAGCTTCAAATGTCTGGTCACCATTCACTTGGATTGTCAGGACCAACAGAGCTGAGATATTCTTCTAAAAATCTTTGCTTGTGTTTTGCAGAAGAAAGAAAGTCTTACACATTTGGGATGGCATGAGGGCGAGTAATTGATGAGAGAATTTAAATTTTTGGGTGAAAAGTCCCTTTAACGTATTTAATTTAATTAAAGTTAACATGTTAACTTTGGCAGACCAAGCGACAAGGCAAATTTCTCAGTAATCTCTGATAAGATATACCTGATGAGAATTCATGAAGATGTTATGCCTAATCTTAAGCAAATGACTAAAGCCCTTTTATTTATTTAAAATTGTATCCTCTCAAAGTATGGAACCTGCATAACAAAACCAATCTGACTAGACTGCAGTACACAAAATGCTTCTTGTGTATATTTGTTACAGGCTTATTGCCTTGGATTGTTATAGGAGAAAGAAAGAAGAGATTTTGGTGTGAGAGGGAAAGTGTGCTATGAAAAGCCAAAACAAAGCTGAGAGCAGCTTTTGTTCACTGCTAATGTATGTGAAAAAAGTGAGAACAGGAGGGAGAGAAGAAGCCCAGCCCCTAACTGCTGGGGGTCAATGAGTACCTACCAATTGACAGACAGAAATATGCCACAAAGAAACAGAGGTTGTCTAATATTTTAGGCTAAATATATTTAATTTAGAGCGAGGATGGAAATCCAGTGTAGCCTTTATATAGGTAACTCTGTGTATCCAGAGAAGACTGTCACAAGCAAATACATCTGAGTTGAAATTACACACATCAAACAAACTGGTGATTTTCACATGCTCTTGATGGAGGGGGTTTGGCTAACTTCTTGTATTTTACCATCTCTTTAGTGTAGAAGCACAGATGCTCTGCAGTGTACAGGACGTACTGTCTGACAGAGCATGTGAAAGGGATTCACGTGATTGTATTAATGAGTGCAGAGTAAAGGCACTCGTCCATAAAGAGACAGGCCACCCATCATTAAACTCTAGATGAGTGTGACTAAAATAGTCCTGGTTAGTCCTGGTACTTTATTGGAGATACATTATTCTGAGAAAAACTTATCCTTAATTAAAACTTTTAGATAGACCAGGGCTCATCAATAAGGATTTTTTCAGTAGTTCAGTATAATTTTCAATCCATCAAATTGATGCTTCCCCAAGACTATCACAAATCATTCTCGCAATTTTGACAGAACATCTTCTATGTTGGCCAGCTAGACAATTTGATAACAAATGCACATCAGCAGAACCCACAGCCACAATGTTTAATACATCACAGAGGAGGCCTGGGTAGCTCAGCAAGTAAAGACACTGACTACTACACCTGGAGTCACAAGTTTTAATCCAGGGCGTGCTGAGTGACTCCAGTCAGGCTTCCTATGCAACCAGTTGGCCCAGTTGCAAGGGTGGATAGAGTCACGTTGGGTTAACCTCCTCGTGGTCACCATAATGTGGTTCTCACTCTCGGTGGGGCACGTGGTGAGTTGTACGTGGATGCCGTGGAGAATAGCGTGAAGCCTCCACATGCGCTAGGTCTCCACAGTAATGCACTCAACAAGCCATGTGATAAGATGCACGGACTGACGGTCTCAGACGTGGAGGCAACTGAGATTCGTCCTCCGCCACCCAGATTGAGGCACTACGCCACCACAAGGACTTAGAGTGCATTGGGAATTCCAAATTGGGAGAAAAGGGAAGAAAATATAATAATAATAATAAGTTTGCCACAAATTTAAGATGTAGTACAGGCAAGTATGACAATTGAAAGTTCCATCTTCTGGCCCAAATCTCTCTCTCTCAATACAAGATTAAAGAATGGTTGTTTTGCAGCCACTTTGCCACTGGGCTATTATGATAGCAGTGCTCCTACAGTCTTTAAAAATCTGTTTACCAAGGATATGAGAAAAGCTGAAATGATACTGTGTGGGCTTTTGAGCTCCTCATGAGATATAATACACTGCAAATCAAGAGAGATCTAAGTCCTCAGTGAGGAATATATTTCAGTCCCTGTGAGAGAGAGAACGGCCTGTAATGAGAGAGGCCCACTCAAAGTGCTGAATCATGGCTGTCTTTATTACAGAAGAACTGTGACAGTGGATATGAAGGCAATGGCTGGTGTGGCACAGATGCTCTACAGCTGCTCTGTGACTGCAAACACTCTTTTTTTAGTGTATTACTATGAATGGCATAAAAGTAAAATACTGTTTTTACAAATCACAACAGCATAAACTTGAGTCCCATGACACCTCTGCAGCCCTGACTGCCACTAAATGACTCTTTCCTGGAAACTCCCTTACAAATACCATAGTTTTACTATACTAAAACCTGAGTATGTGAGTGGAGTGTAGCGGGAGCGATCAAAATTTCACTGGAGCGAGGAGCGCGTTTCACAAGACTGTGCTCAGCCCCACTCCGGCCACTCACAAGGCACTCACATTCCGATCCAAACAGAATGTGCTACATTTTGTGTGTGGCCAAATTAATAGGCTATGTGTGTGCTTCTACACTGACAAATAACTGGTGTTGGTGGCTGTATTAGGTCCAAGATTTTAAACAGAGTGGATTATCACAGATAAGGCAGCTTTTAAACTCGGTGTGATGAGCTGTTCCAACAACAGACTACAGTGAGGTGAGAGCACAGAGGCAGTTCAAAACACAGATTAGTTTCCCAGACATACATCTGTAAAGTAAAAATAATTTTATTAGGACGTCTGTAAGGTTTGGCGTCAATTCACATGGGATAAGCGATGTCTGTATAAGTGTCCGATGTCTGAGAGTGTTGATTGCATTTACACACTGCTGTCACACGTAACTGACCCATCAGAAAATGTATGCTATTTAGCTGTGCTGATTAATTATAAAGTATTAAACATACAGTTGTGCTCAAAAGTTTGCATACCCTGGCAGAAATTGTGAAATTTTGTCTTTTATTTAAGAATAGTGATCATATGAAGTCATTTATTATCACATAGTTGTTTGGCTCCTTTTTAAATCATAATGATAACAGAAATCACCCAAATGGCCCTGATCAAAAGTTTACATACCCTTGAATGTTTGGCCTTGTTACAGACACACAAGGTGACACACACAGGTTTAAATGGCAATTAAAGGATAATTTTCCACACCTGTGGCTTTTTAAATTGCAATTAGTGTCTGTGTATAAATAGTCAATGAGTTTGTTAGCTCTCACATGGATGCACTGAGCAGGCTAATACCTGTACTGAGCCATGGGGAACAGCAAATAACTGCACTTAACACCCTCCTCCATCTTGATTTACCAACTTGATACACTGTATTTAAAGTTTTATTAAGTGTCCATTTAATCTATTATGCAGTGAAGGACCGTACCACGTTGCACTGTCTGAAAGTAATTTTTGTTTATTTATTTTTTTACTTTAGGTGGTTACAAAGCCTACATATACCACAGTTACATTATGGAAACTATAATCATTTTTCATAAGGGTAAGCACACTGTAAATGTCCACTTCTACTGTTTCCATGGGAGTTTCCAGATTGATTCTGTAAACAATGAAATAGGCCACATCCGTAATGCTAATAGTGTGACAAAAATATATTTATCTCCAGTGTGCTTTCATGAGAGTAAGACAACAGCAGTTAGCCTTAGCAATTACAGAATCAATCACACATTTCCACCAACAAGTGTACTTTCTAAAAGGATGAAATATAATTTGGAGTCTATGTGAGGATGTGCTGGGTCATTAGGTTGACAGCGTGAGTGATGTTACATGCAGGGATTTCAGTGGCTGAGATTTGCGCTATGCTAGGCCAGGCTTAGTTAAGTTAGGAGGAAGTATGCCACTCTGTCACAAGGCACTGTGCAACTGTCTTGTAGTGATGCTGGCATGGACAGAAATGTAATGTTGTCAAAAGACAATTTACACTCCTTGCCTTGTTTAGGGCTGAGGAATGCATTTGAAAATACATTAAGACCCAAAATGTCCTGGTTACTTTCGTAACCTCCGTTCCGTGATGGAGGGAACGAGACGTTGTGTTGATGTAGTGACACTAGGGGTCACTCTTGGGAGCCCAAAACACCTCTGGTCTTTGATAAAAGGCCAATGAAAATTGGCAAGTGATATTTGCATACCACTCCCCCAAACATACGGGTATAAAAGGAGCTGGTATGCAACCACTCATTCAGGTTTTGTGATGAGGAGCCGAGACAAGGTCCCGGCCATTTCAGCGGGTAGTCCAGCGTTGTGGCAGGAGGGACACAACGTCTCGTTCCCTCCATCAGGGAACGGAGGTTACGAAAGTAACCAGGACGTTCCCCATCTGTCACTCACTCGATGTTGTGTCGATGTAGTGACACTAGGGGTCCCTATACGAAACACCACAACTAGCTGAACTGTGTTACGTGAACTGGCGGTGTGTGACAGGCAGACCACTGTTTGCCTCGTAGCCAGTGCACCAGGCCGACACGTAACCTCCCCCAACGCTGTTATGAGTGTCGAATGGCCCTTTGGGAACAAGTCGACTGCCCAAAAGACAGAGACAGGCTAGCCAAGTCGTGGCCTCTTATCCTCTTTTTTTTTCTCCTCCCCAAAAAAAGAGTGAAATTTGTTAACCGACTGGGGCCACCAGGTCTACGTCGGGGGGGGGGGGGGTGTCACTCCCAAGGGGAAGACACCACAGAGACCACACCTCTGTGGGGGGGGGGGGTATTTTGAGTGGAAATACATCACATGGTCTTGCTGAGTCTTGTCGGAAGTATATCATGTGGAGAAGTCCCTTGGTAGGTCCTACCCTATGGTGGAGGAGTTTCTAAAAACATGGTGACTGGGGCAGAGGCGCCTCTGCTCAAGGAAGACACAGTTTACCAACAGGGAAACGAATTAGCAGAAGATATACATCGCATGGGGTTACCTATGGGGAACCAACACATGCAGAGCACCAACCCCAGTACAGGGCTTAGTTAGCACATGTACTGAGCTGGCAGCGAGTTTCTCCGCAAACTCATCTGCCACAGGGCTTGAAGGAAGTCATCAAGGGAACACAGTTTGTGAACACTACTGTGAGTCAACAGCACACGTCTTCAGCTCAGGGGAGGTGAAAGGCGCTATGCGCAAGCGATACACCCGCCCAGCTGTCCTGGACTTACCTGCTTGTGCCTGCCACTACACGGGACGAAACTGGCTCCACCTGGAGATTGTAGAACCTTGCAAAGGTGTTGGGTGTTGCCCAGCCCCACCATCGAGGGTAGTGAGGGCGGGGGAGCTGAAAGATTGGGACCGGGCAGTAAAAGGTGCCTCCCATGACCTTGTCAGCTCCTCGTGCACTTCCGGGAAGAAAGGAACTGGGGCGGGGCGTGGCTGTGAGCGGAAATTATGTCCGTCATTTCCGTGTCAGCCTGTGACTGGGCGACCGTACCCGAGGGGGGGAGCCCAGCTGAGGCTTCCGCGTCCGACTGGATGAGCCAGCTCTCTGATGCTGTGCTCGAGAGCTCATCACCTTCGTGGGCTCCGAACAAGAGGTCGAATTCACCGTGAGACAAGCTGGCCTCACACCCGTAGGTAGAAGGACCGAGGCGGGGAGCCGCTGGGGTGGCTTGCTTTCTTACGAAGGCAAGCCACGACCGCAACGTTGCCATGGTCATGTTCTCGCAATGAGTACATGACCCATCCACGAACACTGTCTCCGCATGGGTAGCACCCAGACACAAAAGACAGCGATTGTGACTGTCAGAAGGCAAGAGATAATGACCGCAACCAGGAATAACACACAAACGGAAAGGCATCTTTAAAAAGACGTTCCTGTGTGCCGCTCTTTTAGAGAAATATACTCTTTTTTTTTTTCAGAATATTCTTTTTTATTTCTGCCGAAGCGCCCAGGGGCGTTCTCTGCAGTGCATCAGTGCAGAGGGGGAGAAGCTGCTGAAATGCATCATCAGATCCAGCAGAGGTGAATGAACAGCCATGAGAATTTAGCTCAGTGAGCATCGACCGTTCGGCTCTGAAGAGAAAATCTGAATGAGTGGTTGCATACCAGCTCCTTTTATACCCTTATGTTCGGGAGAGTGGTATGCAAATACCACTCGCCAATTTTCACTGGCCTTTTGTCAAAGACCAGAGGTATTTCGGCTCCCAAGAGTGACCCTTAGTGTCACTACATCGATACAACTTCGAGTGAGTGACAGATAGGGAACTAGTGATTTTCATAAACATTAGCTGATAAAAAATATTTTGAAAGATATTACTGGTCTACCAGCCTTTTCAGAAATATCATTAACAATTCTGCTATCTCTGAATCAAAATCTCTTCCAAAGAGTCATTGGTTTGAGACTTTGGCATTTTCAATCTCTGTGTTTCCTGCTTGCCTTGACTGGACAGTATGTCATTCAACATACCATGGTTATCTAAATCCACTTTCAATGCAGTAATAGCTGGAACGACCCCAGTAATTGACATGCACACAGTATCCTTGCATCTCTGTCGCCAGACTAGGTTTAAGTCTACATGGTTAGGCTAAAGTCATGTAGTCCATGCTTATAACTAGCTCGAGCAGCTTTCATCACTTCTTAAGCCTGACAGATTTCTTACAAAATCAATACGCTCTGTATTCTCCTTACTTTATGGGGAGATACTTAGTGTGAGTCAGCCAGGGCAGCAGACACCCTTAATGTGCTTAATGTCCTGTAAAAATGGAGAGGGATTGTCTGAGCACGGACACCGTGGGTGCACAAGCAAATCGGAAGGCATTTTACTGGTCTTCTTCCAGCCTGTGTCCTTAACCTTGTCCCTTCTGCAGATCATGGGTTCAACAGGATGTGAGGGATGACTTTTAAGAAAAGCAGTGTTTATGTTTATGTGTGTGCGTGTGTGTGTGTGTGTTTATTTGTATGAACAGATCAAAGGCAAGTGTGACACCTGTCTACAGTATTTATGGCTGTCAAACTTCCAGTTTTACCAATATTCTTATTTAATGCCATTTATATATCATGCATTAATCTAAAAAAACAACAACAACAACTAAATAATAGTAAAGAGAGGTCATTAAAAAATAAGGTTGTCCGAGGTGATACAAATAAAAAAAATGATCTAAAAATCTAGTTTAAAACACATCAATTGCATTGTAAAAAAAATAAAAATATTTTTTTTTAATGACCTTAAAACTGTTTTGTGGTGTGACTATCAAGTAAAATGAATGAAAGTTACATTTATATAGCGCTTTTCTGACACTACACTCAAAGCACTTTACATGAACAACATAAAAGGAAATAAAATACTTTAAAAAACAAATAGTTTAAATTACTCCTTGCACTTAATCATAAATATTTTAATACATTTTCAATCAATTGAGTCAAGAATAACAAATTGTTTTCTCGGGATTACGCCATATGACCTGAACACAATGTGTTTTTTCATAAAAATGTCAATATCGATATTCAAATGATAAGAAAAAAAAAATTCACACAGTCATGAGGTTCTAAAGGGGCCTTCTCTGGTTTATGTTTTTTTTTTTTTTTTTTTTTGTCACATGACAACAAAATGGCTACCAACATTACATGTTGATTACACCACCTGACTTTGATTTGGTGGCCAAATGTTTTTAAATATTAATAATTTTAAATAAAAAAACGTGTCACTACTTTAAGAAATAATAATTAAAAATTAAAAATCCTGCACACTATCTTAGCTTACAAAGAGTATTACAAAATGTATTTATGGCAACGTTT
Organism: Myxocyprinus asiaticus; assembly: GCF_019703515.2. NCBI lineage: Eukaryota > Metazoa > Chordata > Actinopteri > Cypriniformes > Catostomidae > Myxocyprinus > Myxocyprinus asiaticus. Next base: position 32,166,870 of record NC_059349.1, read on the forward strand.
CGGTCACACAACCTTCATCCGGCATTTACAAACAGAGTGCAATAGCACCAAATTTAAAATAGGTCATAACCAATTAGCGCATCTCATGACCGTGACATAACAAAACCAATAACCACCAATTAAATAGAGGACCTCTAGATACAACCTATAAATACAGAAAAGAGAAACATATACATCACATATATATATATACACAAGCACATACAGTATACATATAATAAATTACAACTGGAAGATAACCCATGACATTATATACAGATCCTTTTCTTTCTTTTTTCTTTTTTTTAATATACAAAAAACTCTAACTGTACAATCAGTATATCTACAGCATCACATTAAACAAGAGTTCATCAATAAGTCCCATCGGTGCTAAGGTTTGAAGTGTGTAGATCCAGTAAATCACACGTCTCTGTAAAATCAATTCAATGTTGCCTCCTCTTGGTGGCATCTTAACACTCTCGATGCCACAAAAACGCAAAGAGGAGACATGATTGAATTCAACATAAGGAGCTGTAACTGGGTAATTTAGATCTTTTCGAACTCTTACTAATGTGTTGTTTTAACTGACGTGATGTTTTTTATTGACTTTTCAACAGCTCGTGTCCTACACACCTATCAATTATTTTTCAGGAGTGTGAGGTTAGTTGTTCATTAAGAACTAATAATAAAAGTTTATTCTGCAATAGTCATGTCAACATTATTTTTTTTTTATTTTATTTTATTTATTTTTTTTACAAGAATTTCAGCTTTTATTGTGACCTTTACACTACAAGACATTTTTTACTTTAAGCCCCAGAAAAAATATCCTAATAGTCTTTCAAAGAGGTGTCTAAGTAATTGTTTTGTGTGGATTGCATTTTTAATGAATGTTTGAAAAATGTGGACACAAAATAAAAATGAGTGTTATATCATTGACCCAAAGTATTTTTCAGAAATCTCTTAAATATTTCAGAATACTGTACATATAATTATACTCTCCAGCTTTTTCCATTGCAAATTTACACTACCGACAGAAGCTCTTGCTTGCAGCTATAGCTACTATAGTGAGATTAGAGTGTTAGAGCTGTCAGACACATTGTCTTCTCAATACAACTTATTTACAGCACATGCCAACAGAGCATTATCTCTCCTCGAGGCACTGTAGATGCACATACAGAAACAGTGCAGTCCAGGCTCACAGGAAACTGGTGCACTAATCTGGCAGGAAAACAGTCAAACAGCTTTGGCTTAATACTCCCTCGCTGTGCTCGACAGATAGCATTTAGCGAGACAACTCCACACTACAGGATGGGGCTCAACAGTGAACATCTAGTACTGAGTCAAAGGCCTCACTCTGAGTAGCAGATGTTTGGTGCTGTGCCCTACTAGAGACAATAAAACAACTTCACTTGGCATTTTCACAAGAAAAAGCAATGACCACAGAGGCATTTAACACACCCGCTAATCAGAGATTTGTTTTTCCTGAGTACCAGACAGTTAGCGGAAGAACTAGGCCAGTACTTTGTTTGTTCAAAATGGAGTACTGTTTGAAAAGATCCATGTTTCATTAAACAAGTGGATCACTGGCTGAAAGTGCTCTCTTTAGACTACAGTGTTTCTCCTGATACTGTGACTTTCAGTTTTCTACTTAAAATAAATAAATAAATAAATAACAATAGTTAGACCAGTATTTTGTGTCAGCATTGTTCTGGAATTGAAATTGAACACTAGTGTATATATTTTTGAGAGGGTACTAGTGACAGTCCTGGTTTCCCTAGGGGAGATAATACATGACCAAATAAAAAAAATAAAAAAACACTTTTATGAACTTCATAGTTCTATTTATAAGTGTTAGTGTAGTGATATGTTATCATTTAGCATGCAAAGGGACCTGAATTCAGATCCCGACTTTATATATTTTTATCTTTTTTCTTTTTCATAAATAAACCAAGCAAAATTGCAACTGACATGACATCAGCAGTATTCTTGGTGATCATGACTTCAAGCTCGATTACACTTCCTAGCACAATCTATTGCTCTGCGCATGTGTCAAGCACTAGGAAGTGTAATCAAGCTTGAAGTTACGATAGTGCCAAGAGACTGCAATGGCAAGATGTACAATGAAAAAGGAGTTAAACTTTGGTCTGTTTTCACCCAAAACCGATTGGATTGCTTCAGAAGACTTGGAATAAACCACTGTAATTACTTTAATGCTGCTTTTATGTGTTTTTTTGGAGCTTCAAAGTTCTGATCACCATTCATTTGCATTGTATGGACCTTCTGGCCGATGCTTCAGAGCTCTGAGCACCAGAACCATCAGGCACAGGAACAGTTTTTTTCCCTCAGGCTATCCATCTCATGAACAGTTAAAACTGCCCCACTGAGCAATTATTATGTGCAATTCACAGTCTAGTCTTTTTATATTTATCCAACACATCCAACCTCTTCTGCCATTCCATTCCCTTGCACCGTATATAACAGATTTGTATTTAGATTTGCACTACATATGTGTATGTGTGTACGTATGTGTTTCTGTGTATGTATATATATATATATATATATATATATATATATATATATATATATATATATATATATATATATATTGTCTTATTGTGTATTCTATATATACTTTATTTTCTATTCAATGTTTTGTTTTTTTATTAAATTTTGTTGCTGTTTTGTATTGTTGTGCACTGGAAGCTCCTGTCACCAAGACAAATTCCTTATATGTGAAAGCATACTTAAAGCTCATTCTGATTCTGATATTCTTATGAAAATCTTTACTTGAGTTCAGCAGAAGAAAGTAAGTCATACACATCTGGGATGGCATTTATATAATGAGAGAATTTTCATTTTTTGGGTGAACTATTCCTTTAAAAGCAAACATGACTTGATTGGACTGACTGAATGTAGTGTGAATGGTGATGTCTGCCATATTTTTTCCCTACAACAATTAATGCAACATAATTATCAAAATTACAAAGCTTATTTATTTTCTTTTTTTGGAAGTTACATGCACAAATCTGAGAGTTCTGAATACACTAGCCTAAAGTATGTGGTTGTTGAAAAGAAAAGCAGAAAAAAACCCCCAGAGAAAAATTAGGATCAAAGTGCATAGTTGCGAGAACAATTAAGATTAATGTAAGCCCTGATTAGATACTTGAATCCAGCATTGTTTGACTAGCAGCTTGATTTATGCCTTTGAGAAGCTTGTTTGGCTGTAAGCTGTATTTGTCTGATGAGAGGTCTGAACTCGCCTGACTCTTTAAGACTAAACGTACCCCACCACAAACAGTTAACTGTACCCCGCAATCTGAAGACAATCCACAATAAATCCAAGAACATTCTAAGATATTGTACTGTATGAGCAACAACTGAAAGACAGGTATACTAAGCAAAACCTTGTAGTCTGGTGTCATTGACACCTGAGCACCAGAATGGATTACAATTTTCATGTTTTTTTTCCTGAACTTTAAACCTTTAACAACCCAAACTCACAGGATAACTATATACAACCCAGTGGTGGAACTAGAATCTCATGAACAAGCTGTGTTGTCTCCGCTGCACTCTACTCTAATTAAATGTTCTGTGTCTCTAACCATGTCAGTCGGCAGCTCTCTTCTAATGTGTGGGAGAAGCCACAGAAATGCCATGAGGGAAAAAGAGAAAAGGGAGATCACATTTTTTTCGCATTCTGATGGTTGATGTGAACATTAACTGAAGCTCCTGTATCTGCATGATTTTATGCATTAAACTGCTGCCACAACATCGGCTGATTAGATCATCTCATGAATAAGTAGGTGTACAGGTGTTCCTAATAAACTGATCAGTGAATGTATATGTCATTAGGTGTTTTTTGAAGCTAGAGATGTGTGTAGCATGGTAAATTTTCTTCTGTTTCCATTAAAACCCAATTAAATCAAAATTGGAATTTTGTGGCTTTTAGTCTGTGACTAAAAGCTTAAAATTAGCTTTGAAGCTATATCTATATGATAGTGTACTCTTAAAGGTTGACAAAATTAACATTTAACAAATATATGCATTTAAAATTTACAGTTTTTCTGTAAAAAAAATGGACCCAACATAATCACACAGGAAGTCGGCATGTTGTTTCTGAGAGTTCCATTACCCTAGGAACGGCCACATAAGCCGACTTACCGACAAGCGGCATCTCCTAACAGACATTTTTGCATCAGCTCCATCCTTTTTACCTTCTTCTGTGACACGTCTGAAAGTGTGTTGCATCAGACTCAGCAGCGTGGAAGACCCGAGTTTGGTTCCCGCATTGAAACCAGGAAGTAATCACATTTGCATAATCAGTGACGAGCACAATTTGGAGGCTGCATGTTTTCCTATAACAATATATTTTTACCCCACTGATGGTTAGATTTATGCTTGTGGTTTTGGTTGGAAGGTACGGTTTTTAAAATATGCACTCCTTTTCACTTTATTACAGCCTGTACGACTGAAAACAACTTGCTTCACAACTCGCTTTTGGCACCCCTCTGTGGACATTACATCCGGGAAAATTGAGCTCACACATGCCCATAAGCCCAACAACACTTACTGCTTTGGTCACTGGAGGCAGTGTTTCACATTTCGGTAAGCACAGATGATTTTAGCTAAATAAAAGTCAACCTACTGTTTCTGATTTCACTGTCAGATCGGTCTGGAACACAACACCACACAGATTTTTGTCCAATTAAATGCTTGCTAGAATAACAACGTCCCCCCACAGACTAGCAAGTAGAAAATCATTGTGAATCATTTATCAGGGTCTCTTGCGTGTGCAAAGAGATTATCGGTCCACAGGCCCTTGTGTGACAGCCCCACCTGCACTGCTGGTAGTTACACTACTGCTACAAAAGCATAACCTTAAACCTGATATCAGCATGTACAACAGAATCTCAATGACAAAGCAACCGAAGTGGGAGTCTCAACGGCTGAACAGCTTAAGGACATTTGATTCACTGAGTTTTTAGGCATGATGAATAATCACAAATAAGCTTCACGGCAACAACGAGAAGACAATTCAATGGGCTATTAAATTCAATTTGAACATTCACTGTAAATACTCATTAGGAACACTTATCAGCCCCTGAAGGGTTTAATTGATTGCATATATAATCTATAAAGTCTTGTTATCAGCTGGTATCTTGTTGTCACACTAACAAAAAAGTTGTTACCATGACAATTCCATGGTTGTATGGACATGTACCATGTAATACCATGGTACCATGGTAATAACATCTGTTCCATCTCTGTACCATTGTAAAGCCAAAGTACGTTTTTTTGAAAGAGATTACTGCTTAAAACTGTTAAGATGTTAATTTCAGGCTGAATTTCTAGCATTTGACAACTATACCCTTTGTTTACTCTGCAGTATTTTGACTAAGATTTTAGTCAAAGAGAGAGTACAACCCAGGATAAACATCTGAGCCTCTTCTGATTGTGGTTATGCTAAATTATTCATGCTACACTGTGCTTGGAAAGAGCATAAAATCTTTTACAGGAAACAGAGACAAGCGAATACAGTCCTAGATACTTTTAATGACATCTGATGTCAGAAAGGCTTTTGCAAGTAGGATGGGAAGCCAAGGGAAAATGAAGGGATGTGTAAGATGTAAGAGCTGATTGCAGAGTGAGACATATTGAGTAACTAAGCGATATCATTCCATTGGACCAACCTGATGCTGCTCATGCTTCCGGTCTCAGATCCCAGCTTGCATCTCTCCAACTGGGTGGCAACAATCTGCCTCTCAGCCTCCAACTCTCTTGTCAGTCGCTCAAATTGCAGCTCCTGCACACATAATGCACATGTAAAGCGGTCAGTGAAGCCCTAAAGGGATTACAGAATCGATTGTGTTTACTGTATACATCACACATGCACTTACATATGCTCCAGTAACTGCCATACAGAGCATGTGTGTGTTTGGGGGGGTAAGCTGAAAGACTGTGTGCATCTATATAAAGAATGTTTTCTTAAACCCTTAAATGCATGGGAATTTCACCAAACACTCTAACATATTCGGGTCTTTAGAGAAATTTCATGAGATGCAACTGGCTGTCAAACACATATTGAGCTACACATAACACATAAAATACACATAAGCTACACATATGTATTTTCTCAGGCTCTTATTGAGTATAAACAGATGCATAACTTACATAATATCAGCAGTACGCCAACATGAAAATAGTCATATCATACTGTTCATGAGTTGTACTTGACATAGTTTACTTCCATGTTGTTTCTTCATTAAATAGCAGATAAATTGGGTGCAAAATTTAGTTTTGCATATCAGTCGGAAATGTATAGTTGCGCCCCTGAATAGCATGTATAATATGTATGCATACACACATATAGGATACTAATAATTTACCATTGTTGCACAGAAACTCAACATGATGTAGTATTTATTTGTATAACTATAGTACTCATTTCTCTTGTAATAAAGAAATAATTATGTACCCTGTGATAGCAAACTTATATACTGTAGATATGAAATAATCATAAAAATTTAATTTATGGAAGTGCAAAAAATAAAACAAACAATAACACTATTACATACCTAGGGTCTCTAATAATCCTATATAACTTTGGTACTTAAACCATTTAAAAATATATATTTTGTGCAATTAAATGCAATTTTGGCATTCTTTTGTGTGTGTGTGTGTGTGTTACACTATTTATAAGAGAAAGATTTAGGTATACTTAATAGTTGTGGGCACAACTCAAAAAAATGGATGAGGTACAGCAGGTGGAATGAGGTCCCGGGTCACTAAAGACCCAAGGTCTGCATTTAAGGGTTAAAAATGAGGTGAGTAATTTTTTCGATGTTTAAATACATTCTCATATCCCAGCTTAATATGCAGAGACAACTATATGTAAGCCATTCGTAGATTTATTCCCTTGAAAAGTGGTTCAGGAGAATCAGAACATTGCTTCATTTGTTGGGGCATCCCAACCACCCCGACAGAGCAACATTGGCTCAACCAATGGCCTGAAATTGTGGCAGAACTATCTGTTTGGAAAATCCTATTTGATTTATTTTTTTATTTTTTTTTAACCCACTTCAGCTTTAAAAAACTTAGCACATGATGATTTTTTATTAACTATATTTTCTGTAACAATGTCTGCAAATTGTTTTATGCATTGCACATGAAAAAATTAAATACAGAACATCATCACAGCTTAATCAAGAGATGTGCTACGATAAGCCATAAGGAATTCATTGGCTCTTCAGAACGTTTTTTCAGAAATCTAGTGACATTGATTGTCACTGACCGACACTTCTGTCTTAATTAGATATGCACCGCTTAACATTTAATGACAAACTTGTCGATGCTAAATCAAAGATGAAATCCCAGAGCTCCTCTTTAAAGTAATCACTGTGAAAATCCAGTCAGAAACACTGTACTATGTGCCACAGCCCGGGGCTACAACAGTCAATGCAACGTTCCCACTTCCTCTGTGACAAGGCTGAAATGAGTTCACTCAGGCACAAAGTCAAAGACTCTCCCTTGAACAGTTACAGCTAAGAGGGCTTCAGAATGCATCACCTGCTATTTTGGGCAGGAACCCAAATGATGGCTACAAAAATGCCCATTCAGTGCTATAGAGACCATAACAACATGCAGCCAGTGTAACATTCAAACATTTTTCAAAAATCATTATGCAAGTTTACGGTTTCAATTAATGGCAATTTGTGACAGACACATTTTGGTCTTTTTGCAAAAAAACAGGCAAACTGTGTTGACAATATTTCTAACAAGAGTGAGAGCATGCTATTTCAAATGAACAATTCTGGGAAACTCTGCAATTATGGTACAAACAAGCGTAATTTTTGACCTTTCTTATTTTACAGCTCAGAAAAACAAGTTTATATTTGATCCTTAAACAGAAAACAACAGCTTGATTAAATTAAAACAGTTTATCTATCAAAAAAATCAACAAAAGTAATCTAGCTTCCCTTTTACCAGCAAAATAAAACACCTGTGGCCTTCAAAAATAAATTAAGAGCACTCTTACCGGCACATGTACCATAGTCCAGAGACTGCCTGTGCAAAGAACAAGCTGTGTTTATTTGGCGCATCAACAACATCCCACTACACTGTGTTCATCTCCGCTTATCATGAGTATCAAGACATTAGAGAAACTACAAGACTGCTAGTGTCTGCCTTCCAGCAGAAAAAAAGTGGAGAGCAGTCAGGCACAAAGGTCGTCATGGCAACAGAGAATTTAGAGCCCCTTTGGCATTATCTATGCAACATTGCATCACAAAAGGTCCCTCCCACCAGCCAGCCAGCCAAATACCACCTCCCTCCAGTCACTCTTCCGTCTCCTCCTAAACTCTTCTCCTCTTTCTGACGCCATCTGTGCCCCACTCTGAAGAGGATTGGGGGGGGGGGGTCACTGAAAGACTTGCAGAATTGCAGAGAGAAAGAGCTGTTTTTTGTGGGTCCAGGCAGCAAAAAAGCACCATTCCACTGAGCATTGCTAAGCATTGTGCTTTCACTAGGGATCCTAACTGTCTGTTCTGCCTCAGTAGCCTGCAATGGACAGGCTCCTTGAGCAGGGAGTAGTCTCCACTTTCAGCCTGTCACAAAAGTTGGTTAAATATAGCACTTGATGCAGACAGAAAAGGTCTCAACTAGCTTAGGACGACAGACGCATCACCTGAACCAAAACAGATTATTCCTTACCACTCAAAGCACTTGTTTCCAGATCCTTTATACAATACAACAATATCTGGTTTGTTATTAGTCTTATTAGTTTAAATAAATCAGTAAAAAAAAAAAAAAAATATATATATATATATATATATATATATATATATATATATATATATATATATATATATATATATATACAGTATATATATAAAATTCAACACACTAACTTCACCCCCAAAAATGAAATTTCTGTCATCATTTACTCACGCTCATGTTGTTTCAAACCCATATGACTTTCTGTTTTCCATGGAACACTCAGGCCACATTCACACTAATACGTTTTAGTCTGACAACTCAGTTTTCAGTTTCCTAATGTCATCGTTTTCTAAAGTGTACAGTAATGGAGAACGTTTCGAAAGTACATTTACATTTACATTTAGTCATTTAGCAGATGCTTTTATCCAAAGCAATTTACAAATGAGGAACATAGCAAGCAATTTGTCATACAGAGTTCAACAACATCTACAGTGTTGTACTGCCAAGCTCTCAAGGTGGATGGAGTAGTATAGGTGCTAGTGCAGAAGAAAGAGACAGAAAAAGACAGAAGTTTTGTGTGTGTGTGTGTGTGTGTGTGTGTGTGTGTGTGTGTAAGTGAAGTTCAATAGTAAGTGCAATTAGTGTGGATTGGTTAAGTGCTTACAGAACAGATGTGTTTTCAGCTGGTTCTTGAATGTTGGTATCAGCAGATAGTGTGGAGGTTGGAAATACATTCCACTACAGTGGAACAGAGAAAGTGAAAGATCGTGAAATAGACTTTGAGCCACTTTGTGATGGGAGAAACAGGTGCCAGTCGAGCAAGTTGGAGCATAGACCTGGAGAAGTTAATTAAAGTAAGAGGGTGCGGTTCCATTGGCTGTCCTAAAAGCCATAGTCAAAGCCTTGAATTTGATGTGGGCAGCTACAGGTAGCCAGTGAAGTGAAATCAAGAGTGGGGTGACATGAGCCCTTTTTGGCTGATTGAAGACCAGATGCGCTGCTGCATTCTGGACCATCTGCAGTGGCTTAATTGTGTTAGCTGAGAGGCCAGCCAACAAAGCATTACAGTAGTCCAGTCTTGAAATGACCAGAGCTTGGACCAGGAGCTGTGCAGCATATTCAGACAGTAAAGGTCTGATTTTCCTGATGTTGTAGTGCGCAAATCTGCAAGACCGGGCGGTTGATGAGATGTGGGCGGTAAAATTAAGCTGGTCATCTACCACCACTACCAGGTTCTGAGGTGTTCTGGTTGGTGTTAGTGTAGTTGAACCAAGATGAATAGTGAGGTTGTGGTCAACAGATGGGTTGGCTGGGATCACGAGGAGTTCTGTCTTGGCAAGGTTGAGCTGAAGGTAGCGTATCTATGTCCAGGCCAAAATGTCAGAGAGGCAGGCAGAGATACGAGCTGAAACAGTAGGGTCATCAGGCTGGAACAACAGGTAGAGCTGCATGTCATCTGTGTAGCACTGGTAGGAAAAGCCATGTGCCTCAGTGGTCAGTCCGAGTGATGTTGTTTATATCGAGAAGAGGATGGGTCCAAGCACTGAATATGAACATCAGTGGTCAGCTGGTGTGACTTGGACATCTCTCCAGGTGACCTTGAAAGGTCTGCCAATGAGGTATGATTCAACCCATCCAAGTGCATTTCCTGTGATGCCCAGGTCAGAGAGGGTGGACAGGAGTTAGCTCTTGCCAGTCGCAGGGTTTAAACTACTGACAAGAGGTCTCTGTTGAGTGTCCTTTTTTGAAGCCAGACTGATGTCTGTTGAGTAGGTTGTTCTGTAAGAGAAAAGCAGACAACTGGTTGAATACGACCCTCTCAATAGTTTTAGACAGGAAAGGTAGGAGAGACTTGTCTGTATTTGTCGACTACTGTCGATTTATATGTCAGTTTTTTGAGCAGTGGGTTTACTCGAGCCTGCTTTACTGTATTGGGAAAGTTTCCTGTTGTGAGAGATGTGTTGATAATGTGTGTGAGTGTGGGTAAGACTGATGGATAGGATCTTGCATAAGATGTGAGGGGATAGGGTCAAGTGGACAGGTAGTAGGACAGTTAGAAAGAAGCACTTTGGAGACCTTTTGGGAGAAAGAGGAGAACAGAGGATGGGATGTTGGAAGAGAGTGGCTGTGGGTATTAGGTGTAGAGAACTGGCTGCTGATGCTCACTACTTTGTCAGTAAAAAAACGTGGCAAAGTCATCAGCAGTCAGAGAAGTAGTAGGATGTGGTGGAGGAGGATAGAGAAGAGATGAGAAAGTTGAAAATAGTTTACGTGAATCTGAAGTGTTACTGATCTTATTCTTGTAATAATCCAAAGTCTAATTTTTTTGGCATAGGAAAACGCAGTTCAAGTGTGGATGAGAGGCGTATATGCAGCGAAATCAACACGTTTTCCAACAAAAACGTATTCAGGCTGGTATAAATAACCTGACCATGGCAATATTTTGCATAACAAAATTACGTGCCTTATTACACGTATGTGACCGCCTGACTGAATGTGATTTATTCATTCAAAACTATGAGCACGAAGTGAGAAATATTGATGGTTTTTGTCCTAACCTTTATTCTAAACGCCTGCTACTTCTACAGATTGGACAATTGTGAAGTCAAAAATGTTCATTCATTCAAATATATAAAATTAATTACGTGTGAATGTAATTTATTTCTACACTTCATATTTAAATAATATCTATGAATTTCTACTCCCTATTTGCTGAACTATTATTGTTGTTATTGTTGTTAGGCAACTATTATAATTAGAATACTAATTATAATAATAACTATAAAACCAGCAATGATAATGATAATAATAATAATGATAATAAAAATAATGAAATCTGAGTGAATATTAATTATGAAATTTGCTGAATTCATCCATCTACTCAACAGCAAGTTTTGGTAGCAAACCTCAGAAAACAATTCACAATACCAATAACATTATTAACTTTCTTCAAAGCTTATTTTGATTTTTTGAATCTTTCTCTATGTCTCAAGGGGTCTGGGTGCTCTGACACTGCAATTTATGAGTGCTTTCTCCATGCAAGGAACATTGCATGACAGTGACAACATTTTTACAAAATAAAATTATGTGGTTCATTACTCATATCAGGGCAGTTCCGAAGTGAAATGTCCACTGTGTGGCGCTAAAAGTGAGTGAAATGTTCTCCCAAATAGATGAGGTTTTTAAAGTTAATGTTAGGCCTTTTGTATTGCATATGCAACACTCTAGCAGCTGAGCTACCGCGCAATTTGATCACACTTGAACAAGCTTTAAATGTAGTTTGATATGTAATGCAAATGTTAAAATGAGACTTGTGCTATAATAAAAGTGTTTATATGTCATAAGATAGCATTGTGTGAGGAACAGAGCAAAAAGTAAGTGTTTATGAACTGATGATCTGCCGTTTGAATGAAAGGGATAAAAGTCGTTGTTTTAGCGCCTCTAGTGTACATTGCGGTGTTACCAGGCCACATAAAACTCATTATGCAAAAAGTAGTAATTGTAACATGATTGTTTGACCAGGTTGCGAATGCAACTGGGGGAGAAATATGACAGTCATCACAGACAGTAAAAATGCGATTTAACAAACCAATCGAATTTAACAACATCCTCACTCACACAATCTCCTCTTTTTTTTTTTTTTTCCCAACGTGACTCTACCCATCCTAGCAACCGGCCAATTGGTTGCTTAGGAAGCCTGACTAGAGTCACTCAGCACGCCCTGGATTCGAATGTGTGACTCCAGGTGTGGTAGTCAGTGTCTTTACTTGCTGAGCTACCCAGGCCTCCCACAATCTCCTCTCTTGATTTTATTCTAGCTAGGAAAAAAAATATTTTTTTACTTTTTTAATACTTAAGTACATTTAATGTGAATACTTTTTTTACTTTCACTCAAGTATGTTTTTGGCTAGATATTGTACTTTTAATTGAGTAAAATTTTCACTCAGTATCCATACTTTCACTTAAGTATAACTCATAAAAATTAGAACTTTTTACACCCCTGAGTAACATTCATTTTATGAGACAAGGTTGAACTTATTGGTGCGGATGTGGCTTAAGTCACCATTCACTTTCATTGACATCTTTTTCCATTCATTGAAAGTGAATGGTGGCTGAGGCTGTCATTTTGCCTAACATCTCTTTTTGTGCTCCACGTGAGGCTGAGTAAATGATGACATCATTTTAACTTAACTATCCCTTTAAGTTTAAATGCTTTTAAGTGATGCCAAGGTAATAACTTGCATCTTTGACCACTTTTAAGTAACCTACAAAGTAAAAAATTGGTAACCTGCAATTGTTAGTTTAAAGAGATGATCTCAGCCTTTTTACCTGATCACAGCCTGAAAATTAGTGTTCTGATTAAGAAAATAGAGTTGAAATTCTGACAACTCAAGTAGAAATAAAAAAATAAAAAATAGTGATACAAGTTAAATGCATAAAAACAAAAATGTTGTTATTATATAATGATGAAAAATATCAGAGTAAAGTGTACAGGTGATCAATTGCAAAAAAAAAAAAAAAAGGTTAACAAGGATGAGAAACAGAAATGTATTGCCATTATCTTAATAAGTCACGAAAAGACCATTAGGCCTTTTTGTTTAGAAGATACATAGCCGAGGGACAGAGAAATTGATTTAGCTGCTTCAAGAGTTGAATGTGGTGTTTCGGCCTAAATGCCTAATTGTGCCCTGTAGACAAAGACTGACATTTAAGTTTCTTCATTGGTCCATTTGATTGCAAAATGTCACTGGGGGTTTCGCCTCATGAGTTCCTTTAAGGATTTAACCCAATTTCTAAAATTTCACAGAACTTAATGAGTCCAGCTGAGCACCATATATAAAAGATAAAAGAGTGCTCAGACAGGAATTACTCGAATTAACTAGCCATGTCAAGTTTGGTCTGTAAAGATCTTTTATAAGGAGATGCATATAATCCAGTAGAGGAAATTAAACTTATTTGTGGTTAAAAATTACAGCAAAAATGAGGCCATGCAAAAGACCTCAGGAGGAACTTCAGACAAACTAAACTAAACAGTCTTTTTATTGGTAATTTGCTCATTTGAATGGGGTGATGCTGAAAAAACTCAACTTAAAATGTTAAATATATTAAATTAACACGTAATTTAAAGAACAGCTTCATTTGATTTAATATGTGACATTAATTTTTCTATGACCAAAGGACATTTTTTAATGAATTTACTTCTGGCTAAAGCAAATCACTCTGCCCTATCCAACAGAGATAGAATGAGCTGACATTCTTTCCCAAAAAGAAAACAGCAGACTAAAAATGCAGAGTAAGAATTAAATGGAAAATGTAGGCCTATATATTTACCCTTGGCTGTACAACCCCTTGATGATTTCTATTGCCACTTTCCCTAAAAAGACCTTGGCATGCTTATAATAAAACTTCACATACCAATATCAATGGCCAACTACTCAATGGCTTTCTTAGGAGTAGTTAATGTGTCAACGTAAAAACACTAAGATAAATGTCTTTAATTAACACCAAATTAAAGAAAAAAAGAGAATAACTACAACAAGCTGAGCTACACTGGACTTAATAACAGATCTCTTCTAAATTAATACAACAGAGAACGTCTGTAATCAATACATTAATTAACCTATATGATGAATATGCCAAAGTACTACTTTGTATCAAAGCGAAATGATAAATGAAATGTGTTCATTACATAGAAGGAACCACAATGTTTGATAACCACAGTCTTATGTACTGCTGATACAGCACGCTGCACCTAGTCCTTAGCATACAATTTGGGCATTGTATATTGCTACGTTCAGGCCATTAATCGTTCTCTCTTTTGCCAGTTGACCTCCTACGTGTTATTCTGTTTAGCACAAGTTATACAGGGGAACAGTAGCAGTTCTAGCTTGTATGGCACCCTGGGTGAAACTCCCTTCAGCTCCCTTATTTGTGTGGGCACCTCGTTCTGCCCCCGGCTGCCCATGTCGCCCATGTCTAAAAGCCCAGGAGATTTTTAATGCAAAAGAGGCATACACAGGAGAGACTGTGCACGTGCTTGCACGTGCAACCTTGAAAACTGCACACACAGCACACATACAAGAGACCTGGACATGTTGCCAGACATTTTGGGACATTGTATTTATAGTAAGCAGAGGTGACATGGGTTTTGCTGTGTTAGAGAGCTTCCTTTGTCAACATAATCTACGTAGGTTTTAAATCACTTGGCGAGATCCACAATTGAGTTTATTTTGTGAAATATTCTGTGATAAACTTGTTCTATTAAATGCCTCCAAAATGGGAGATTGCCATCTAGTGGAGAACACAAAATGACTACAGTGATTTATCATAATAAGTGCAAATACACAAGAAGTACCAGGGTGATAAACATTTATATATATATATATATATATATATATATATATATATATAAAATGGGAAATCATCAATGGAGTCTTTGCTAGCTTGAATGCATTTTGTCTTTAAAGCACATAAACATAAATTGTTATGCTGGTAATATAGTTTGTAATGTGCAAAAAAACTGTATTACATAAGAAAAATGCTAAATATAAGCAGTGGACATTTTCACAAGACTTTTAAACTCCACTGTATATTCGGGAATAATTTGAAACAGAAGATGTTTTTGTCATGATATGTTATTGTAATCTGCTGCACTCAATTACAGTAACATGAATCATAAATATTTAAACACTGTTGTAATAAAAACATCAAAAATTTCCTGAAAAAAGTCCACACAATCATACTGAAATACAGTGGGGTGGGTTTATGCTCTATCCCCTCTAAGAGAAAAACACTGCACAAGAAATGGGCACCGTCCACCAGTACCCTGCAGTGAAAGCCATCAAAAAGAGATGGCAGATAGTTTTTCTCGCTCTGATAGGAGAGCTATTAGACTGGCCCAAAGCAGCCCATGGCTGTGGCCTACTTTAACACTCCCAGTGTAGATTTTCAACCCTGAGAGCATGTTACTTTTTCTGTCCCGTGGTTAAAAGCAGGGGTGTGAGTGAAACACTAGAAGGAAGTGAAGGGCTTCTTGTCATGATCCATTTCTATCTACACATGCTCTTGCATTAACTCAAAATGGCCTCCAGCCAAAGTACATGCTATATGCAAAGTAAAAGTCAGAAATACTGTACATTATCACACATTTAAGTTTGACATTTGTAATAATCCTATAAATCATATCATAAATGACAGAACTTTCATGGCAGCAAGTCATAAGCAAGGTCAGACAGAATGTGCAGACTTTTTTTCCACATTTTCTACCCTGATTTTGGAGTATAATCTGCAGAATTCTATGGAATGGATTTAAACATGGTAAAATGTTTAAACCTGAGAGTACTACACTGTTATTAGTAGATTAGAGGAATTATCAAAATAACCAAAAACATTTAAGTGGTGGTTGATGGAAAGAACGTTGTGAGTTACGTATGTTCAAAAAAGTGTTTTCTGTGGATTCCATATGGGCCTGGTCATAAGGGCACTTACACACTAGAGTTTACCCTGCATCAGAGAATGCTGCAAATCCATTGATTTCAGTGGGAATGGTGTATCATAAGGACAAATGCAAGGTTTTGCTGAAGTGTTACTCTGTCACTGTGACCAAAAGTTGAAAAAATGTTAACATAGGCATCCGCTGACCAAAGAGAATTTCAGGCGAGTACAGGCTGTGCTTTTGGAACCGAATTGCTGTATTCTCTCTTGAATTAACATTGACCCTGCTCTTTCCACAATTTTATGCTATTTCATTGAGTGTGTTCACATGCAACATAACATTGATTTTGCTTAATAAGCCTATAATGTGTAAGATCATGTAAACGACTTAAATGGTTTTGGTCATAAATGGTTTCAGCATAAACTGATCGGCACACATAGATTTTTGCCCATTACCCAGATTTTGCTCTGCATGTAAACACCTTTACCTGCATTCTTACTGGCTTATCCAATGTGCTTATCAAATGATGACATCAAAAGCAGAGAATAAACCGATGATTTCATTTCTCCTGTAAACATATTTTTCTTGCATTGTCATATTTTTTCAATAAACTGATTTTTGATAGTTATCAGCGTGTTGGTGTGCATGTAATCCCAGGGACTAAAATCGGTTCAAGGAACCAAAACCAAAACCAAAAACGAATAATTTGTTTTTTTGCAGAACATAACCGAAAAAGAGAACAAAGTCCCTTTCAATCTTTCTGAGTAAAAAAGGTATTTTTAAATGCTAGTAACCGTTAATAACCAGATAATTTCATTCCAATAATTTTTTCATGAAAACAAAGCCTGAAGTGTTTATCACAGTACATTTTCGGAATGACATCTCTTCCTGTTGCCTGAAAAAATTTGTCTTCTCTCTTTTTAGAACATGATAAGAATGTGCTTTAAAAATGAAAAGAAAACCGCTGCATCACCCATTTCTAAGCCAAACTACACATTGTGGATGTAGCCTTACTCAACATGCTAAAGACCTTTTTAACAACTGTATATACTTACTACACATACATGCATGTTAATCCAGATACAAAGAAAAATATTAGAGGTAAAACGTACATTTCTCAGTTGTTTCCAAGTCTTCACTGAATTATTGTCAGATATGATGCATTAATACACATTTGTTGCTGCTAGGTTTTGACTGAGAAGCAGATCTGTAATTAAAATTAAATTATCCATTCAGTTATTTTTGTATTTAGGCCTTACTTTGTGATATTGTTTGGTTTCATAAGGCTTATTACAGCTAAAGAGCTACAAGAAATGATGGTGTGCTCCCTTCTGTTTTACACTAATGTTGGTTAATATATCAGTTTAAAGTTGATTCAGGACTTTATTAGCTCCAAAAGAACATGGTCTCTGCATGTGCTCTTTGAGGGTAAAACAAGGTTTAAAGAAAAACACACAAAAAACTATTTGCCCCATAAAGGTGACATCACAGAGTATGATTATGGCTATTATTTTATTTTAAGAAGACCAGATATATTTGACATTTTTTGAAATATTTTTGGGGATATATTGAATGTTTAGAATGCATTTATTGGAAAGGCTACTGTATACGAAGCTTGTTACGATTTCTATGTTGATAATTCCCCCACAGGGTAAAAATTTTATCACTTATTTTTCCTTGTTTTGGGTGAGGCAAATCGCTTATTGTGAGCTTGTTTTTCCAGACCAGATCGCTTCTATCTCTTGTGAGATCTGGCAACACTGCAACTGGTATAAGGGTGATTATGAGCAGTATTTAGCACAGAGTACTGATTGCTATTTTAAAAATAACTTTATTAAGAGTTCTTTATTTTGTTCTAACCGGTTACCATCTCGAAAGTAGGCTGCAGAACACCAGAACCAAAAGGAAAGAATAAGTTTCTGCTCAGAATTAACCGAAATAAAAAGCATTCCATTTTTGGTCCGCACTCATTGCTTTCGCTAGTGTGTCAGCCCCCTTAACATCACCTGTCACTTTTGCTCACAGATCAAGCCAATTTATCTTAAGGTATCACATGTTACACTAAGGTCTGGGAAACTGTCTACCTGCTGACAAACAATCTTATTACAGATATTATCTGGCATAGCTGCGTAGTGACTAGTATGGCATGGCAACCTGATTGCAAGGTATGTCAAATATTACACATTTCTTACACCACACAGACCCAAAACTAACATCTACTCCTCCCACTCATTCCCAAAAGCAGACAGTCACACTCACACTGTGCTGACCATCAAGCCATTCAGCGCCATTTGTATCTGTGAGTTGAGACACCAGGTACTAAATGAAACTGGAAACATGAGATGATGAATTTGGCTTGTGCAAAACCAAACAAACCTTGCTGCTCCTTAACCCAGACAGCATGTGCAGTTCACTTCAGGACTGGTATGATTCTGTCTAATTACTGTTTACAGTATGTAAAGATTTAGAGTGTTTCTAATTAAAGTGTTGGATAATGGGAGAGAAGGAATGTTTCAGCATATCACAGCTTTTGGTTAGACTATGAGTATGAGGGAAAACATATCCTTCTGTTAGAATCAATCTGTAAGAATGATTGACATTTAGAGACACACCCTTGGGTGGGGGTTACAGTTTTTTAATAAAACTGAAGATAGATATGACAGACTCTAGACTGAAGGTGCATTAACAAAGTTTATTTAAGATAATTCGAATTATGCAGCAGCAATATTCATAATGCCCCTGTACAGCTATTTCAAGCCATGCAAGAACAGCTCCTATCTTCTTGAATGAGAAAAGACCAAAATCAACAAAACTGATAGTAAAGATTACATTCCAATATAACACATTTCAAACCAGGAATAAAATCTTACAATGGTGTCATAAATCATGCTTTCTTTTAAAATAAAAATAAAAAATTAAAGGCTGGTCAAGCTAATGCACGTGTTCTAGAGTAAACAAACAGGCAATTCTACATGTAGGTAAAAGAGTCAATCTCCTTTTTGACAGAGGCATCACAATGCTCAATATAGTGGCATGTAGGAATGGAAGTCCAGCCTTACATTACAACAGCTGACATATTTAGCATATTCTATCAAAAAGCAGATTGGCTCTTTTAACTCTAA
Source organism: Myxocyprinus asiaticus (assembly GCF_019703515.2). Classification (NCBI taxonomy): domain Eukaryota; kingdom Metazoa; phylum Chordata; class Actinopteri; order Cypriniformes; family Catostomidae; genus Myxocyprinus; species Myxocyprinus asiaticus. Next base: position 32,186,121 of record NC_059349.1, read on the forward strand.
GGCTACAGCAACAAAATTTTGTGTTCCAATTTCTCCCATTCACACATATACGAGTGGGCCATCCCCTTCCTTATAATGTTTCTGGTAGTACCCACCTGTTCTTTAACAGAGGCCAAGATGGCAGAAGTGGTCTCTGTCTCAGATCCATCTCCATTGGAGGCATTCAGTACTGGGCTCAACATGCTGGAGTTGTCTGTGTCAGAGAGCTGGTCTGGTACTGGCATTCCTTCTGCAGAACCAAAACAACAATGTCAAGAATTATGCAAGATGAAATCCACAAAGCTTTTATCATGCTTCAGTGTACTTGCATGAATAATCAGTCCATACAGATCCTTTTGTGTTTCTGTGGCTTAACTGGTGGAGCATACCACTAGCAATACCAAGTTCATGGGTTTGAATCCCAAGAAACAAACATAATGATAAAATGTATACCTTGAATGTCCTGTAAGTTACTTTGGGTAAAAACATCTAACAAATGCATAAATATAAATGCATAAATGGCCTTTCAGGTTGTCAATTATACAGAAATTAAAATGGCTTGCAAATTTCTAACCGTCACAATACTAATCAAACAGCTTTATCTAAATTGTGATTGTATGTCACAATGTAATGCTTGTTAGACATTATTTAATTAAGTGTTTCTCTGTTACTTTCTCTTTTTTTGACCTACTTCTGTTTCCTCATCTCTTGAGGTTTGTGATTTCCAAACATGATTCTGAGCTTGTCACTTTCATCCTTTGATTTGAATAAAGGATGAAACAGTTTCAGAAAAGACTTTAAAACCTCTCATTTTGAGAAATGATGGTTCTCTCAGATCACTCTCTTCACGCAATGCTTTCTCCAAGGCAATTGCTTTCCCTCTCCAAAATCAACCACCCAAATTTAAAGCTTCCCTGCAGAACAGTCTGCACACAGCAGGAGCAGAGAGAAAATGGCTGCTCACATGCAGAATGTGCGCTGTGTGCACCTACTAGCACTGTCAACATGGCACGCCGAGCAGTTTTACACAACCACATCAGTTATCAGGCACAACTGAGAACACATCTGTTCTATGAGGAACAGAGGATATATAATCATAAAACAATCATAAAACTCTGAACATTAAGATCTTTGAAAACAAATCGTAATCACTGGTGCAGTACAGGGTGGTAAAAATTAGAACATATAATTGGTTTGACTGATATTTTTTACAGCTATTCACACTTTTTTAGTTTATCAGTTGTTACCGGTTCTTTAAAATTGTTTTAAAATTGGAAAATGGTGCCATTTGGTGGGTTTCTAAAGAATAGCACCCGACAATGCCATTATACCACTGTTCACCAAGAAAAGGAAACAACAAGTAGCGACCGGTTAGATCGCAAAACAAGTTTGAATAATAGTAGTTAATTTTTTTTTTTTTACTTTCATAATGCATATGTTTTTACGATGGTGTTTCAGTGCCACATTAAAATAAAATAAAATCTAAGATTTCAAGAATGAAGTTGTAATAGTTTGACAAAAAAGTACAAATTATGAGAATAAAGTCATAGCATTAAGAGAATAAAGTCATAATATTTTGAGAATAAATTCAAAGATATGAGAATAAAGTATCCTAATGTATGATTAAACTAAATATTCCACATTCATTTCTTGCATGAAGCTGCTGGCTTGGTGTTCTATCGTTGTGATAATGACACGTTGTTTCTCGTTATTTTTTTATTTTTTTCTCAAAATATTTCGGCTTTATTCACCCAATATAATATTTTATTCTCATAATGCTATGACTTTATGCTCTTAATTTTGACTTTATTCTTAAAATATTACAACTTTAAAGGAGTCATGTTATGAGGAATCAAATTTTTCTTGATATTTTGACATATATGAGGTCATTCTACTATAAAAACATACTGTAAATTTAAGATCACAAAACTTAATCCCCAATGCAATAAAAGCATTAATTAAAACCAAGCTGCAAAAACACCTCGTCTCTACTTCCGTGACTTCCTTACATCACTGTGCGTCCCATTAAATCATGACTACCTCTACAAGAAAAAAAAAAACATCAATGCCTACACTACATATTCGCACCCTTGGCACTCAGAGCGAGAGAGAGCAGGACAAACAGGCCTATTGTGGCCTAACTATTCCTAAACACCAAAGGGGACCCATCTATTTTGAATTATTTTTGTATATAAACATGCACTAGACAGACATCTTTGGCCGATGTCATGTATCTCGTGCCGCTTTTAAAAGAGGCGGTGTCAAGTTACAACTCTGAAGAGGAGACCCATTCTGTTTCATTCAGCTGCTCTGTCTCTTGCTGTTTTGAGCACAAACTGCTCAACAAACTGTTCTATCACCCATCTGCACTATTTTTAATTGTTGGTGTATGTAAATATGCACTAGATGGACGCCTTTGACCGTTTTGATGCCTTCCTGGCTTCAGTGCTTGATGATACTGAATGTGTGTGTGTCTTCATTGTGCTTTGGACTTTGTATGTGCGGTTTTTTTGGCTCATATCAGTGTGGATTGTATGTTTTTTTGGCTCATGTCAGCGTGGATTGCTTGTGAACCAGTCATAATATGATTCAAGCTGTGCAAAGGAACTGTTATTGAAGGATGGGGCAGTTAAAACACTTGGACCGATCGCAAAACCATTAGTAAACATGAATTCATGAATATTTCAAATGTCATGACTGTTTGATAGTTAATTCTGCTGTGCTTACAGTAAGTGAACAGTTTAATTTATTCGGATGCAATGTGTTGGATGTGCGTGACCCTGAAGTTTTGTTTTATAATGTTGTGGAGCTTGTTCATTCTCTTCCGATTGAGTTTCAGATATGGCTGTGTATTCGAGGGGCTTCACGATGTTAGCCAATCATAACAGTGGGCATTTACGTTGACGTTTTAAGGAGGCGCTTATGCCAAAACCAAGCGTATCAGACAGAGGGCCAGAGACAGGGTGGAAAATGATCATATATTACTAAATTATAAATGTTTTGGTGCAAAAAAAAAAAAATATGCTACGACGTCATTCTGGTCATTTTTTCTTTATTCTCTAAATCTTAGTTTTTGTTTTTTTACGTGGCACTAGAACTTTGTTGTATGTTTTACTGTTTTAGTCTAATGGTTATTTATTTATAATTGGAACAAAAAGCAGAAATAAAACAATAATTACAAATTGGTTCTACATATTGGTTGTTGAAAATTGGAAAATAAAAATTACAATATCGGTCATTAAAAAAAAACTATATTGGCTGATCTCTAGAAAAACATTTAATACCCAAATCCTTGTTTTGGATGGATAGTTCACCCAAAAATGACAATTCTGTCATACTTTACTCACTCTCGTTTTGTTCCAAACAGGTAGGACTTTCTTCTGTAGAACAAAAAAGGAGATGTTAGGCAGAATGTTACTCTCAGTCACCATTCATTTTCATTGCATCTTTTTTCCATACAATAAAAGTGGATGGCGATTGGGGCTGTCCTTCTGAGGCTGTCCTCTCCTTTTGTGTTCATATGGGACAGAATTGTCATTTTTGGTTGAACTATTCCTTTACTACATCAGCTTGAGAGAGACTTTTAATTTCTAGGTCAAACTGATGACTTACCGATGATCATGTAGAATAGACCAGAACATGGCAGTTCAACTAATGCTAGTCCCAGCTGTTGGTGCATGCGGGTTAAAATGGATTACACTTTTTGACAATCATTTTAGTCATCCATCTGCCTCTGATTGATAGTATCATGATATAAAACATCAGAAATAAATCATGAATCCACTATTCTATTCATATAATTTTGATCACAATCAACTCATGCAGACGATACATATCATTAAAATCAACCACAGTGTTTCTTTGAAGTGGTGTTCACTTGAAATACTGAGCATTCAAATTTTATTCAGTGATGCATTAAATGTGGAGAATTTTTCATAACCAAGCATGCAAAATCCTACTGGTACTAGATTAAATGTACTAAGATCTGGCACTGCCTTGCATAACAATGTATTTGACAGTACACCAGCTGAGGGTGTTGCAGGATATTTGCATTATTGCAGATACCATGTGAAATATGCATCTAAAATATCATGACTATTTCTGATTGAGACAGAAATCACAAGCATATTAAACGTTTAAAAAAGAAACTGCACTAACATTGAACGTTAAAGGACTCTTAAAGAAATAGTTCACCCAAAAATGAAATTATGTCATCGTTATGTATCATGTTCCAAACCCATATGACATTTTTCTTGCATTGAAGACACAAAAGGAGTTATCTAGCAGAATGTCCAAGCTGATATTTTCCATAAAATCAAAGTGAACGGTGACCACAGCTGTCCCTGGTCACTATTGATTTTCAGTGTATGAAAAGAGCTGCTTAGACATTCTCCTAAATATCTTCCTTTGTGTTCCACTGAAGGAAAAAAACATCTTTTTCAAAATGTTCTTTTCATTTTCATTTTTGGGTGAATAACTTAAGAATTTGAATAGACTATACAGAAGTTAACTTGCATTATATAATATTTAGTGTGAAAAGAAAGGAAAAAAGTCTGAATAAGAAAATGCATTACTCTGAAACAGGTAAAAGGGCCTATTGTATTGCGAGTCACATGATCACTACAATCACTCCAAGGCCACAGTTACCTTAGAAACAGACCTGTGCTACTTATTGAATATTTACAGTAATTTTACTAAAACGTCTTTCACAATGGCTTTCAGTTGGGCTGAGGCAGTATACAACAGAGTCCTGTAACACAACCTAAATTTCATTGTCAGACACTAAATAAATTGAACAATGCAAGGACCTGAGTCATTGTTGTGAGCAAGCTGTTATATCCTATTTCATTTCATCAATGGATCCTTTTCATTTAAAGTGACAAAAGCTACCTCTTTGGATTACCATAATGTATTGTGCTTCCCCAATGACTTTTTATTCTGAAATTACTGAGGTGAATGTCACCATTTTAGCATTTTAGCCAGAGATCATAATTATTGATGATACGTTATTGATGATATAATTCATTTTGTGTGTGTGAAATGTTTGTAATCAATGCTGTGATTTTAGCCAAGAATGACTTAAGCCAACAAACATAGAAGAACTCTTTATTGGGGCTCTGCCGCGTCTGAATGCTTAATCTGTCTATGACATCATGCTTGATCCCACTAACTGGCTGCCGTTTCCATAGAGATATCTATCCATTATAACAGTCTCTCACCAATAAGGCAACCACAAGGCTCACAGTTGATCATATCAATGATACACAACAACTAATTCTTGCCTCACACTGATGAAGTGTGGTTGCATGGCAAAACACTAGGCACAATAATATTTCTGAATGGATCTGAATAAACACAGTTCTGTTTCATATGAACGATCGTCCTTTTACTGTGAGTTTGTGTTTACTGCTTGTAAGGTCGTATACGAGAGTGTAAGGGTGCCACATGATTGCACCCAATGGAATTGCTGCACTGTCCTTTGGGACTAAATACAACGCACAGCAACGGAGTCTACAAAAACAGAAATGAGCCCATATGCATGAAAATCAGGGTATCAAAGACATCTGAGCAGAAAATCCCAGTAAATCTGATCAAATGTTAAGGAATCGAACTTGTTTTACACTTTGGAGTACGCAGTCTTATTGTCCACAACCTGTTTATCTTTAAGACATCTGCCCTGTGTTTGTCATATGCTTTTGACAATGGTTTTGTCCTCTTAGACTTTCGAAGGTTTGTTATCTGGAAGCAAAGGATTCACCTCTAAAAATGCCATCTTACCCCCAAGTCCTGATCACCCAGTGAAACACCAGATGTTATACGGTCCTTACTCTATAACAGTGGTTCCCAAACTTTATTAAACTACAGCACCCCTTTATAGTATTTTTTTTTCCCTCACAGCACCCCAACCACTAAAAAATAAACAAATAGGGCTTGGTATCACCAGTCACCTCACGATATGATACGTATCGTGATACGTCACGATTCGATATATCATGCGATAGATCATGATTTCATAATTTGGGTATATTTCAGTTATAATATCCATTTTGCTTACATACAGTATGAAAGAAATTCTCTTTCATCTAGTGCTGTTATTCATTATACAGGGGGTCTTCTAACTTGTTAAATTACAAACATACAGTATCAACTTTACAAATGTTATTTTATCATTAGTTTTTCATCATTTTTGGTGATAGTTTAGATTTTTTTAAAAAATAGTCCATGTATTGAAATTGCACATATTATATTGCACATATACATTATATTGTTACAAGTTTGCTGTTTACATGCCTAATTTGTACTATTTACAAGTATTTACTTAGTTCCATTTTAGTACTTGTTCTACATATCTGTCTCTTTAAGACATGTGGCAGGGACTTTGACAGTAGTGTTTGTTTGGTCGAATGGCTTCTTTACAGCATCCATGTTATGTGTGATTACAATGAAATGTTTCTTTTGTTGTTTTTGATAAATAACTGACTGTAGGAAAGGATATTAAGAGACATTATTAAACAACAAATGGTTTGCTTGGATCTAGTCTTTGGACATTACACAGAAAGAGTCAAAACGTTTACTCTCAGCATGCAGTGAGAAGATCTCGGTGCTGAACTTCTTCGCCACTACACCACTCAAACACTGGTGAGTGAAATCTAAAAAATTACTGGCCAGTGGATAATCACAGACAATTTCTGTAGCATATGGGAAGTATTTATGCACATATGATTGTAGGGGATTGCAGATAGAAAGAAAGAGCAATCTTGGCATTTTAAGAATTGACACTGGGATCATATAAATGATGATCAAGTAGAAAGTTATATTTTTGCCCACCCCTAGATCCAAACACATGAGAGAGAGATCCAGCATTTCTGTGAGATAAGCTGTGAATCCTGCTGGATCAGTTTCAGTCTCTTTCCTGCGTCGCAGAAGCGTCTTAGACTGCACTGTAATTATCATGATATATGGATCCAAGTATCGATACATTATCATGAGAAAAAGTATTGCAATATATCCATATTTGATTGTCACATAATGTGTAGTAGTGAAGATGATGAGGAGATGGATCTATTTCCAGGCTTTAATGAGGAACACCATATAAAACAAAGTGGTGTGGCATAACCCAAATCTACAAACTAACACAAGCATTACACAGACAAGAACTGACCACCAAAGAACAAAACAGGAGGGTATTTATACACAAACTGAACTAATGATGGAATGAAAGACAGGTGAGGATGATGGAGAACAGATGGCTGTAATAAGGGCAGTGTACTATGGGAAATGGAGTCCAGGGGGAAACTTCAAAATAAGAGTCAATGGAAACAGGAGGGAGACAGAACGTGACAATTGTATCAACTGCCCTATAAACAAATATGCGATTGAAAACAACTTTATTTACAACGTTTACTATTAATGTCAATATTAACAAATTAAATTTAAATAATGTATACTTCAGGTGTTTCTCCTGAACATTGCTTCATGAGTAATGATTCAAGAGCTAGTAATAAAATAGAGAACAGAGTAAACGGTGCTTTAAGTTATTTCAGTAACAGCAGCAATTAAAAAATACTGTGATATAAAAACATTAAAAGGTAATCTCATAAAAAATAAACACATTAATTATTGACATAATCTTTACTCTCTGATTATTAGATATACATTCATACAGATTCAATACAGTTAGAGTTTAACTAAAAAGCAGAACTGTCATTAAATTTTTTTGGATTTTTTTTTTTTTTCTTGTCAATATCTTTATTTGATTGGTATTTTGAGAAATAAGATTTTTGTCCTGTCTGCATCATACATTAATAGCTGTGTTTATATTGATATTGCATCAAGATGGCACAGATTTTTTTGTGATTTTTACATTCATATGATGTAAAGAGGGGCATTTTGAAGCGCATTTAAATGTTCATGCACACAGCTGCATTCACCACTAGACAAGAGTGCTCTATAGAGCACTCGCAGACATATGCATGTGAGAATTTGAAAGCAGCAGGCTGTAGTTAAACAGCTTGCAGATACCGAATTGAATCAGTACTCGGTACTGCCGATACTTTTACAGGTGGCTATTCAAATTTCAAACTGAGCAGATTTTGCTGCATCCCTAGCCAGTCCTGGCAGCACCCAGTTTGGGAACCACTGCTCTATAATGCCACTTTATACACAAAAAGATTTACCTACACTCAAAAGTGCTTAAGATGTTTGACTGGTGTTGCAAGTGGCAAGCTTTACAATTAGAAGTCATGTGAACCCACTAGATCCTAAAGCATTAAAATGCACAAACAAAATGCACAGATAGAACTCACTGTTACACCCACATTCACCAACACTTTTACCAAAACACACACACACACACACACACACACACACTAGAATTCTGGAGGTGATCTCAGGCTTGATTAGATGCTGGGATCAATGGGACAAAGAAAATTAGAGCAATGCATTAAAGTCCATGTGAAACGGCACCCGCAACCGATTATTCCCGACATAAACAGGATATTCAGTGAGAAAAATAGGGCGGGACATGATATTATGGGACACAACCATGACCTCTTCGATATCCTTCCTTGACAGTACAACAATTCAACCAGGTTAGTGTGGAACACACAGAAAACCCTATTAAGTTGACTCTTCTCATTTGATTTAGCAAGCTTGTTCCATCAATTGAATTGAGCAATGTCGTCTCCAAAAATTATGTTCATTTAGAATGAACATAACTATTTAGGTTATAGATGCAAGTAGACTTAACTCAGATTTTCTATTTAAATATTGTTGTTTCTACTGTTGTTAATAATTGTAAATTAATTGATTTAATGTTAGATCAAACAATAGCATAGCTCAAATAAAGAATATAACTGATTCTAGGAAATGCATATATACCTGCACTTTACCTGCACATGCACAAAGAGAATTAGTCAACAGGATCGAACTTGACCAAATGGGACACTGATCACCCTAATGGTGACATCACACGAAACAACTATTTGCAAAAAAAAAAAAAAATAAATAATAATAATACTACAAAAGAGCAAAAACCTCTATGGATTCTTAATTATAACTACTTAAATACCACCATTGACCATGGAAACATAATATAATAGTTAAAGAACTAAGCTTTATGGGTATTCACCATAGCCTTAATTTTGTACTCAAAAATTAACACTAAAAATCTTAAGTCTAAGGATTTTTAAGATAAATAAGTTCAATGAACTTAAATATTTGAGTTATGAGCCCAAAACCTGACATTTCAAGTAATACTTAATTAAGACAACTTGATATTTCCAGTAATGGCAACTTTAGGGTTTAAAGTGCAGCTCTGCATTTCATAAGGTGGTTGTGGCCCCTCCAACAACATTATCATGCCATTAAAATATTAAAAGGTGTTGTAAGCGATTTTTTAATGGAAATGTATGCAAAATGTTCCTACTCCCTGAAAGAAATCACTGAAACAAGTGTCATGAGATATCTCACCAGTCTCTGTGACAGCTCTAGACTTCAAACAAAAATGTGTCCACGGGCCACGGTCTCTGACGCTTTCTGCCTGTCAATAATTTTGCGCATTCTCATAGTATTGTTGTTGCAGCGAATTATTGAGGCTTAATGCCATATTCTAATTTAATAATTTGTCAGTTGAAGGTGCTATTTCGCTACTGTTGTGTTTGACAACTGTGGGAACATGCTTTGTGTCATTTCAACAGTATCAGTGCGGTGTTTTGTAAAGAGGGGGCATGGCTAAATAAATGGCTCAGTCTCATGGAAGATAGAACGGCAAAAATCACTTACAGCACCTTTAATGTGCAGTGACAATTATAAGTAAGCCGTTCATTGGTTTACCTACCCCAAAAGTATAAACACTGTGGCTCTGTGACACAAAACATTGAGGCTTATATTTATACTGTACCCTCTCTACTAATCATATCACTTTCTAGCAAAACCAATGTTGTGAGTTTGGGATGTGGCTTCCTGTAATGAGCTGGTGAAGTAGCTGAGATGAGATCGAGCGAGCGCGAGGCGGTGTGGCTCATAATGCCTGAAAAAGGGCAGACATAAAACAAAATGTTATGGAAAAGACATTTGCCTTTGCCATTAACAGATATAGGGCTACAATTTGAAGACACAAAAGACAGTGACAGAGACGCATTTACAAGATGGAGGATTTTGAGGCATGGACAGACAAAGTAAATAGGCTCAATTTGGATTTCATGTTGACTTCAATAACTAAAATTTCGATCTAAATATTTACGTAAAATCTTAAGTGAAATAATTGTAAAAAATTATATTTATTACAAGGTATATTAGTTGTACTAAGTTTATACTGCATGTACAAGTGGGAAAATGAAAAATATCAAATATGGACCAAAACAATTTTATGGACCTCAGACATTGTACTTTAATAAACTAGGGGCCTGGACTGTCATTGTAGACTCAGACCTACATTACAATATTAATACTCTATAAAGAAAAAAAGGTTTATTTACAGATTCATAATAATCATAAAGACATTAATCATACATTTTGTATTCTGACCGTGGAAAGATTTGTGTATTTATTGTTTTGACACACGACTGACAACATTGGGAATGAAACAGTAATACAATTCTGAGCAAACTTTAAGATTAAAATGTTCAATAAGGTCTTAAAGGAAACTAATCTCTTTTCATCTGAAGCTGACACACTGGGAGATTACGTTAAGCACTCCTGCATGCACAGAAATTGGACTGGAGATAATGTGCCCTTTATATTGCAATCAGTATATTAATTAAAGCAAATAAGTCAATTGCATTTTCTGCTTTTGTGAGAAAGTGACCACTAAAACAGTAAATGAAAATGAATCCAATAGGATGATAAGACCAAATGTGGTTATTCCCTCACTATATAGCACATCTTGCCCCACAAGATATGGTTTTAGAGCTAATTAACGATCAATAAGTTCTCAGTGGTGAGATGTACAGTTTTTCTAGACAAGTCTCCTTGCCCAAAATGTCAATGATACATTGAGACGCAGAGCAAATGTGAGGCAATTAAAATGCTTCTCGAATGGTGTTCTCAAAGGACAGCTGAGCGTGACATCGATGATAAAGAGTAATTATGTGAGGCTCGCTGTGATCAAACAGGCCCCACTGCTTATTCTGGGTTTTCTCCTTTATAGTCTCTTGTGGTAATGTCTGAATGCATTGTACTTTTTTCAATGGCCACCTCTTCTCCTCTTTATTTTCATTAAATATAAGTATACAATAGCATATTAAAGGTAAATCCTGTGCACATTAAGAACCATAATTGAAAGAAACAATTTTCCCATACGGCTTTGGCAACCAATTACAGAGGAGTAGCATCATGAGCAGTCATTGGTTAGAAAAGAACAGGAAAAAACATGCTCAAAGCTTATATATATATATATATATATATATATATATATATATATATATATATATATATATATATATTAGCATGGCTATTTGCAATCAAGTAGTCTTGTGGAAACAAAGGAATTAAAGAAAAAATGGACCCCTGATTGTCGCTGCCGTAGTGTGTTGTTAAGATGATTCTGAATGTGCTTTTTCCATTCGGATGAACCAGGTTTGATTCCCCCTTTTTTCCCACTTTTCCCCATCCTGTTTTCTGTCTCCACTCTTAATAATTTTCTTTAACACTTCTTATCATAATAAATACAAATAATATAAAGGTTGATTTCCTCGTAGTGATTTGGTCACGGTGAAGGTCGGGGAGTTGAGAAAAAGGTTTAATCCGGGTAAAATGAACCATGGTTTTACTAAAATAATATTAGAGTAACCATGTTTTTTGGCAGAAGCCATAGTTTCAATGCAATAAACAATGGTGTTACTAGAGTAATATGGTTTTAACATAGTAACCATATTTAATTTTGAGGTTACTATGAATTCACTAAAAAATACCATGGTGATACTATTGTTACTGTAGTAAAATATGGTTAATTTTTGTCATTTGTAATTAAGGGGTTGGTGTTAAGGCACAGTCACACATACCTTTGTACGGCGAAATTCCACGGGCTCGCCCACAAAAGGGCGAGCCATGCATTCTCACATAGACTAGACAACACTAAACAGGGGTGTCAGAGCTCAGCCATAAAGACAACAAAAACACAACAAACATAAGAGGATGAACTCTGACAGCTATGTACAAAGCGCTGCCCACACAGAGGTTACTGCCAAATCAAGCAACTTCCTATTGGTCAACGCACGAAAGCTTGCCGCAAAGTTCACCAAACTTGAAACTTGAAAAAGGGCAGACATAAAACAAAATTTTATGGAAAAGAAATTTTGCCTTTGCCATTAACAGATATAGGGCTACAATTTGAAGACACAAAAGACAGTGACAGAGACACATTTACAAGGTGGAGGATTTTGAGGCATAGACAGACAAAGTAAATAGGCTCAATTTGGATTTCATGTTGACTTCAATACCTATAATTTCGATCTAAATATTTACGTAAAATCTTAAGTGAAATAATTATAAAAAAAAAAATTTTATTACAAGGTATGTACAATGCGCTGCCCACACAGAGGTTATTGCCAAATCAAGCAACTTCCTATTGGTCAACGCGCAAAAGCTCGCCGCAAAGTTCACCAAATTTGAATGCCCCGTGAAATCCGCGAGGGGAAATTCTTCGCCACCGGAAGTTCATCGTGCGAAATTCACGATCGCGTGGATTCCCATTAAGAAGACTGTATTTCACCCGCAGAAATGTTTACGTGCAAAGGAATGTGTGACCGCGCCTTAAAGTGTCTGTGGGACTCTAAATAAACACAATAAACATTCTGCTGACAGTTATTCTAGGGGTGCTACCCCTACGGCTTTCCATGCGCTACCTCTGGGCATCCTTCAAGGTCGGGCCAGAGACAAAAGGTCCAGTTGTCCCCCCTTATCGGCGGTTTTTTATTTGGTTTTTTTTTTTTTTTTTTGGGGGGGGGGGGTGTTGAAAGGGTAACTGGTCAATGCACTGCACACCACTGCAACTATATAATAAAGGAACTGTAGATTTTGCCCGAAAAGTTGAATGGTGTTCTCAGGATGAGTATTTAAGCCAAGACACATTTTTCAAAACACCCTAAAATCTTCAGTAGGAGTTGTACAAGCCAGGAACAAAACTACTGATGATTTTTGTGTTTCAAGAAACTGACAGACCAGTTTATTTGCCATTCTACTGTAAGCCTGGAAAATGCATCATGGGATGTCAGTATGAGTCTTGGATTTTTCAAGTGTGGCATGATGACATTGCTGCCATGCCTATGTAGCTCTGGGTGGAAGTAGTTGGCTCAGTAAGAGCTCCTGACCTAGTATAGGATTAATAATGCCGCTGAAGAGAGCTGACATTGCCGTAAGAAGTGTTTACTGTTAGCTATGTGTACGGGGAAACAGTACAAATATAAGGTTTGTGTATTGGAAATGTACAATTCTCCAAGCTTCAAGACAGAATCAATGTGTTATTCTGACTGTTAAAGCTGAGGTGTGTTTTTTCTGTGTCACTAGCATCACCAGATGCAAAAATAAACACTGTTTTCAAACAGATTCCAGAATTGTTTTTTTTTTTTTTCTGCTGTGTTGGGCTGGAGGTTTTACACTTTTACATGAAATCAACCTACAAATGGCTTACATATAGTTCATCTAACTAGTTCACATAGTAACAGAACAAACCTTCCAAGAGAGCCGCATGTTTGAAATAATACTCTGAGATAAGTTACCTCTTCACAGGAAGTTTTTCCATTGTGCCATGTCAGCACACTTGCTTTGTTTATGTAATGCTAATTTAAGACCACACAACATTCTGTGTTTGTCTGAGATAATACACTATATTGCCAAAAGTATTCGCTCACCCATCCAAATAATTGAATTCAGGTGTTCCAATCACTTCCATGGCCACAGGTGTATAAAATGAAGCACCTAGGCATGCAGACTGCTTCTACAAACATTTGTGAAAGAATGAGCCGCTCTCAGGAGCTCAGTGAATTCCAGCGTGGTACTGTGATAGGATGTCACCTGTGTAACAAGTCCAGTCGTGAAATTTCCTCGCTACTAAATATTCCACAGTCAACTGTCAGTGGTATTATAACAAATTGGAAGTGATTGGGAATGACAGCAACTCAGCCATGAAGTGGTAGGCCACGTAAAATGACAGAGCGGGGTCAGCAGATGCTGAGGCGCATAGTGCGCAGAGGTCGCCAACTTTCTGCAGAGTCAATCGCTACAGACCTCCAAAGTTCATGTGGCCTTCAGATTAGCTCAAGAACAGTGCGTAGAGAGCTTCACGGAATGGGTTTCCATGGCCGAGCAGCTGCATCCAAGCCATACATCACCAAGTGCAATGCAAAGCGTCAGATGCAGTGGTGTAACGCCGCCACAACTGGACTCTAGAGCAGTGGAGATGCGTTCTCTGGAGTGACGAATCACGCTTCTCCATCTGGCAATCTGATGGACGAGTCTGGGTTTGGCAGTTGCCAGGAGAACGGTACTTGTCTGACTGCATTGTGCCAACTGTGAAGTTTGGTAGAGGGGGGGATTATGGTGTGGGGTTGTTTTTCAGGAGCTGGGCTTGGCCCCTTAGTTCCAGTGAAAGGAACCCTGAATGCTTCAGCATACCAAGAGATTTTGGACAATTCCATGCTCCCAACTTTGTGGGAACAGTTTGGGGATGGCCCCTTCCTGTTCCAACATGACTGTGCACCAGTGCACAAAGCAAGGTCCATAAAGACATGGATGAGCGAGTTTGGTGTGGAAGAACTTGACTGGCCTGCACAGAGTCCTGACCTCAACCCGATAGAGCACCTTTGGGATGAATTAGAGCGAAGACTGCGAGCCAGGCCTTCTCATCCAACATCAGTGTCTGACCTCACAAATGCGCTTCTGGAAGAATGGTCAAAAATTCCCATAAACACACTCCTAAACCTTGTGGAAAGCCTTCCCAGAAGAGTCGAAGCTGTTATAGCTGCAAAGGGTGGGCCGACGTCATATTAAACCCTATGGATTAAGAATGGGATGTCACTTAAATTCACATGCGTCTAAAGGCAGATGAGTGAATACTTTTGGCAATATAGTGTATGTTTACAGACATGCTGGGACCCACTATAATTTGCCACTAAGTGGTGCCCAAGAAGACCCCTGCTGGTGAGAGAACAGCAGGACTACATTTGACCACTAGCTCCAAGAAGACAGTCCAAATCTCTCAATCAGGGACGTAGATTCCGGGGGGGATGGGGGTTAACCCCCATTAATCAAAACAAACGAGTGCAACCCCCTACCCCCCACCTCCCTGATTATTTATACAATTATCAATCAATACATGAGTAAATGCTTCACACTGCAATCCCCCAAATTTTCAAGCCAAATCAATGCCCTTGCTCTCAATAATACTCAGTGCTCAGGGTGCGATTTCAGGGCTTAAGCTACTCATAAAAGTGCAAATATTGTCTTATAATAATATCAGCTAGTAATAATAAAGTTTTTTTTTTTTCTAACCATTGGTTAATTAAAACCTGTCATCAAAGGTCATAAAAATCTGGATTGATCATGTTAAAATAACATGGAACTGTTACAAGTGAAGACATTGGTAGGCTTTTTGTCGTTTCCATAAGAACAAATGAATATTAATTGGTAGAATTAGGAACATTATTTCGTCTTTTATTAGTAATAATAACCAGTGTCTACGTAGTAGTGGTAGGCACTGGTTATAATCTCTAATAATCACTAATATCACTAATAATATAATCACTATCACTAATAATACTGTATAATCACTACAAAAAATACATTAATGGGCATAAAATATTAATTGAAAAAAAAAATTATTATGCGAGTAGAAAGAGACTCACAAAGTGCTAAAAGAGACAAAAAACTACCACAGCTAGCAGATCGGTTGCCAGTGACAACAGTCTGTTACTCAGTTTAGTAGTCCTTACTCAAAAATAAATGGTCCCACGACTGATTGGAATCCAGTATTCCAGATAACCATGTACTAATAATCAGGGACTAAAAACGGAACAAAAAATAAAACCGAAAATGAACTGAATTTTTTTTGCAGAAATTAACCGCAAATGGGAACAAATTCCCTTTCAAATGTTCCTCAGTAAAAACTTTATTTTTAAATGCTGGCAATCGGTTAATTTAATTCTGATAATTTTTAATGAAAGCAAAGACCAAAGGGTTTATTGCAGTAAATTTTCAGAATTACACCACTTTCTGTTGCCCACAAAAAAACTAGCCTTCTCTCATTTTGTAGAACACAAGCATGTGCTTTGATCCTGAAGGAAACTGCTGCATCACACAGCCTTTTGTGACATGCTGAAGAACTATATGCAATTACTATGTATACATACATGGTTAATCCAGATACAAGAAAAATATTAGAGGTATTACTCAGTTGTTTCCAAATCTTTACTGAATTATTATCTGATATGATGCATTAATACAGATTTGATGCTGCCAGGTTTTATCTGAGAATTTTACCTGTAATTAAAATTAAATGATCCATGCAGTTTTTTTTGTTTGTTTTTTTTTATTTAGGCCTTACTTATCTCAGTTTAATATGGCTTATTACAGCTAAAGAGTCAAGAGCAATGATTGTGTGCTTCCTTCTGTTTTATATTAATATTGGTTATTAAATCTGTATAAAGTACTGCTGTCCGTCGATTATAATCGCAATTAATCACATCATTTTTTGTAGTTAATCGCGATTAACTGCAGATTTTGAAAGTGCTGAGATTTGACACTATATATAATTATTTTTTTGTCAAAATGCATTTGTTTCCATCTTAAGAAAGAAAACAAAACAATATGTAACAATATAATGCTTTATTAACATTTTCCAAACAAAGCCTTTCACAAGAAATGCACTAAAATAGCACCAATTCGAGTAACATTAAATGTTTCCCAAAGTGTAAGTGGGAGGTTGACAAATTTAAAGAACTAGTTTCCACATAGGTTACATATTCATTGCAATGGGCATTAAATATCTTAAACTTTCATACTCCACAATATCAATCTACCAGTAGACTGTGACTAGCCGATTTGTTACAGCAATCGTGAAGCTGTGTTCATGATTCGCGTCAGAGTGTCAACACCAGCGTCAAGCTTTGAAAACCGCTTCCAGACAAAAACGTCTCTTTCTGCGTTTTGTTTACAGTTGAGAATTGACTTGCTTCTGTAGCAATTAAAATGTGCCTTACAAGTCCCTTATGGGCTTTTTTTTTTTTTTTTTTTTTTTTTGTACATTAAATAGCACTAAGAGCTCCTTTCTCCATCAATGTAATGACTCCGGGTGGACACATTACAAAGGTTCCACCCTTCACACAAGTGTTTATGCTGTATTAATGGTAAATGCGTTAATCACGATTAAGAAAAATTAATGCGTTAAACTTTTTTAAATAATCACATGCGTTAATGCGTTAAATCTGACAGCTCTAGTATAAAGTTGATTCATTAACTCCAGAAGAGTTTTTGTGGGTGCACAAAATAATAATTCAGCCTGTATAAGGTGACGTTTAGTTCAAATGTGCCCACGCGGAGTGTGTGTGCATGCAGGACAGAGAGATTTAGCCTGTTAATTGATTTTTGATGGCCAGATTGTAACGTTCTCTCTGTAATGTCTGTAACGTTGGTGCTGGCACTGGCAACCACAAAGACGATGACGATGGTGTAAAGAACCCAAGTGCAAATTTATTCCAACTCGTGATATCCAAAACCCTAACTACATACATGAATTAAACATAAACATGAACTTGACATAACATAAACTTGGCTTGGCATAAACTAGACTTGACATGAACTTGAACTAACAACCAAAGTTACATTCAACAATCATCAATACCTGACAATGGACAAAGGAAAACATGAGGCTTAAATACATGAACATGGGAAAAAACATGACAAAGATAACCAATAAACACAAAGAACTCTAAACAAGATAACAAGACAATCAACCAATGAAAACAAGACACATGAACATGCAGGGAAACATTAAATCACATGACAAGGGAACCACATGACATGAAACAGGAACTACAATTTCAAAATAAAAGACATGAAAAACATGAACCAACAAAATACACATGACATATCCCCCCCACTAAGGGGCAGCTCCCGAAGCCCCAACACATGAACAAAACACATTAAACATGGCATAAACCCAAAGTTCTGTAGGGAGCTGGGGTGGGGGGGAGTCTTGAAGTGTGGCTAGGCAAGACATGGCGTGGGGCGTGGCCAGGCAGAATCAATGGAAAGTGGGGCCCTGAGAGGCTTGAGGGGCAGAGCCATGGAAGGCGAGCCATGAGAGACTTGAGGGGCAACACCAGGGAACTTGGTGCCTGGAGTAGCCGACAGCTCAAAGGACCATGGTGGAGTCGGAGGTTTGGAGAACCGAGGAAGCGCCCAAGGCTTGGAGGACCGAGGTGGAGCCGGTGGGACTGAGGACCAAGGCAGAGCCGTAGGGAAGGAGGTGACCCTGGTGAAGCCGCAGGTTCAGATTGACGAAGCGTAGCTGTGGGATTGGAGAGCTCAGGTGGAGCCAGGTGACCAATTGACCAAGGCAGAGCTGGAGGGACGAGGGACCCCAGAGAAGCCGATTGGCCGAAGGACCATGGGACATAGAGCCAAGGTGAAACTGAGGGCTCGTAGAACCAAGGTGGAGTCCAGAGCTCGGAGGGTCTAGGTGAATTCGGAGGACCGGAAGTTCCCCATGTCTGATCCTGAGGAAGCGTCCATAGGGTGGGCAAGGGCGGGAACAATCTCCAGGTCCAATAGCTCAGATGTGGCTATGACATGGCGTGGAACAGACTCAGGCTTGGCTGTGATGTGGCATAGAGCAGGCTCAGGCATGGCTGTGACATGACATGGAGTAGGCTCAGGCGTGGTTGTGACATGACATGGAGCTGGCTCAGGCGTAGCTGTGACACGACTTGGAGCAGGCTCAGGCGTAGCTGTGACACGGCATGGAGCAGGCTCTGGTGTTGCTGTGACATGGCATGGAGCAGGCTGAGGCTTTGCTGTGACATGGCATGGAGCAGGCTGAGGCTTTTCTGTGACATGGCATGGAGCAGGCTGAGGCTTTTCTGTGACATGGCATGGAGCAGGCTGAGGCATTGCTGTGACATGGCATGGAGCAGGCTGAGGTATTTCTGTGACATGGCATGGAGCAGGCTGAGGCGTTGCTGTGACATGGCATGGAGCAGGCTGAGGCGTTGCTGTGACATGGCATGGAGCAGGCTGAGCTGTTGCTGTGACATGGCATGCAGCAGAATCAGGATCCAGGGCAAAAGATGGCGCTAGCTCAGCGACCATGACGAGGAACTCTGGCTTGGCAGCCATGACGTGGAACTCCAGCTCGGCGGCCGTGACGTGGAACTCCGGCTCGGCAGCCATGACGTGGAACTCCGGCTCGGCGGCCATGATGTGGAACTCTGGCTCGGCGGCCATGACGTGGGACTCCGGCTCAGCATCCGCCTTCCCCACAGTGAATGTAGAACCAATAATCTGCAGGGCAACGTCGATATACTGAGCCAGGCTGTGGGTACTCTGACCGCCTAGCATCAGAGAAGTGATTGGCTCATTCAGTCCAAAACAGAAAATGTCTTTGAGGGCGACCTCATTAAAGTCCACCCAGCAGGCCAGAGCACAGAAATCCTCCACATAATCCTCCAGGGGACAATTCCTCTGACGTAGGCATAGGAGTTGGATTGCTGGGTTCATTTTGGTCGGTCAGGTATTCTGTAACGTTCTCTCTGTAACGTCTGTAACACTGGTGCTGGCACTGGCAATGACAAAGACTATGACGATGGTGTAAAGAACCCAAGTGCAAATGTATTCCAACTTGTGATATCCAAAACCCTAACTACAAACATAAATTAAACATAAACATGGACTTGACATAACATAAACTTGGCTTGGCATAAATTAGACTTGACATGAACTTGAACTAACAACCAAAGTTACATTCAACAATCATTAATACCTGACAATGGACAAAGGAAAACATGAGGCTTAAATACATGAACATGGGAGAACACGACAAAGATAACCAATAAACACAAAGAACTCTAAACAAGATAACAAGACAACCAACCAATGAAAACCAGACACATGAACATGGAAGGAAACATGAAATCACATGACAAGGGAACCACATGACATGAAACAGGAACTAGAATTTCAAAATAAAAGACACAAAAACATGAACCAACAAAATACACATAACACAGATGTATATTTGAAATATTTTTGAGGATCCATCCATCCATTCTCCATAGCCACTTACTGTATCCTATTCAGAGTCATGGGTAGTGCTGGAGCCTATCCCAGCTGTCTTGGGCCGAAGGCGGGGAAACACCCTAAACAGGTGGCCAGTCCATCATATGGTACAGACAAACACATTCACACTCTCACTCACACCTACGGGCAATTTTTGAGTCTCCAATTCACTTGACTTGCATGTTTTTGGACTGTGCGGGGAAACCAGAGGAAACCCAAGCGAACACTTGGAAAACATGCAGACTCCACCAAGAATGACCCAGGTTGAGCCAGGACTTGAACCGGTGACCTTTTTGCTGTGAAGCGACAGTGCTACCCACAGAGCAACGTTATTTTATATACTGTAGGCTACTGCATACAATGCTTGTTAAGTTTTCTATGCTCATAATTCACCCACATGGGGAAAAGATTTTATCGCTTATTTTCACTTATTTTGGGTGAGGCAAGTCCCTTGTTTTGGGCTTGTTTTTCCAGATCAGGCCCCTTGTTTATCTTGTGAGATCTGGCAACACTGCAATTGGTATATCACCCAAACTTTTGGGTAAAACTGTCTATGAAGCCCATATTTATAATGCATTGTAAAGGCATTATAGTGCATTAGTAATGTCTCATAATACACATTATAATATGTTATAACTTCTCATAAATAATTGTAACCACAATTATAATACATTATAATACTTACCTATTCATAGTTATACCTTATAAATCATCATAACACAAGCAATATCCAATTTTATCTGACGAAGTTATATATATTTGTAATTTGTAAAGTGACAAAAGCAATGTCTTATTATAAACATCCATAAGGTATTCTTAAGTGGTTATAAAACATTACAATTCATGCTGGAAGTTATATACATTACACATGCACAAAATACAAAATAACACACATTCAATGTAAATTTTGAGATATTACGGATAATAACGCTTGAAAAGCTACAAGGTTAAAATATATCAGGAAAAAATATGTATATTGGTCACACATGTAGCCAATCTTCTTGGGTGTAAACACACCACAAAATAAAATATTTTAAAAAAATAAAATAAATCTATACTGGACTCTATACAATAAACTTTAATGTTTGTGCATCTTATTTGGAGACTTATTTTATAAATAACTTCCATATATACATTTGACTTGTAATGTATTGTATGTTACAAGTTTATGCTATGGCTGTTTATAAGAAGATATTGCTTTTGTCATTTACTTAAAGCAGGCAAAGACCATGACAGCACATATACTTTATACGATAAAATTAGATGTTGCTTGTGTTATAATGCATTATACTCTAAATTATAACTATGAATAGGGGAAGTCTTACAATGTATTATAACTGTTGTTATAATTGTTTATGAGAAGTTATAACTTATTATAAGGTGTTTATTTATGAGAAGTTGTAACTTGTTATAAGACGTTTTATGAGACATGAATCCAGTATAATGCATGTTTAATGCCTTTACAATGCAATATAAATATGGGCTTCATAGAAAGTGTTACCACATTTTGTTTTTAGTCCCTACTAATAATATTTAGTAGTGCAAAAATGGTGTAGTACAGTGTGACACTATTTGCTCAAGCATATTGAAACATTTTTAACCTTAACATGTGTTTCATGTGGTAACATATAAATTAACAGGTTTTATTCAAAACAAAAATATTGTTTAACATCACTGAATCAATGTGAATGCATCAAGTAACACCAACAAAGCTCATTTTAAGGGTTATGTCAGGTAGAAATACCTCCTTAAGATAACAGTTTTAGGTTACCACTTATTACAGCCCAAGGTCATGCCCAAACATGCAACTTCTCTTTCAAGACATCTTAGATGATTCCAGTTCAAAAGAAAATTATTGATGTTAAGGCTGAGGACAATAAACCATCCTAAACCACCAAAAATATAAGTGCATAACCTTCATTTTTTATTCATTTTTGTTTGCAAATCTATAAATAGATGGCATGGGCCCTGCTCTCTCTCATATTTCATATTTCATGTGTCAGTGGATTCCTTAATCACAAGTGCAAATGCTCAGTGAGCACAGCTTGTCTCTCCTGACTCCGGGTCTGTATCATCCACGCAGTCAGGAAAGAATGTATTTCTGCCCTCCTATCAAGTCTTTTCTAGAGCACTGACAGTGTGTGCATAAGCAAGGCAGCTCCCTGGTGCATTTGCCGTGTGCATATAAGAGGATGTTTCCATGGTACACTGGCTAAATGAAGTTAAGGCAAGATCGCTCATTCAAGCACTTGATCTGTGTACAAGACAGTGCTGGGAAAGGACGGCCCTCAATAGCATTAAGACAGCTTAACACACCTGGGAACTTAACAAGAGGGAGCTATAGGGCTATAGAGTTTCGGAATAATAAAATCTACTTTTATCACTCTGCTGAACTTCTTTTTTTTAATAGATTTTACCCTCAGAAATGACAGGCAAAGATAATAATAAGTGTGTATTATCTTAAAGGGATAGTTCACCCAAAAAGAAAATTCTGTTTGACTTTCTTCCATGGAACACAAAAGGAGATGTTAGGCTGAATGACATCCTCAGTCTTCATTCACTTTCATTATGTATAAAAAAAAGATGTGATGAAAGTGAATGGTGACTGAGACTGTAATTCTACCTAACATCTCACCTAACAGTTTAATATATGTCTTCTGAAGCGATGCAAATGCTTTGGGTGAGAAACTAATAAATATTGAAATCCTTTTTTACTATAAATTTCCACTTTCAGAATGTGAAAGTTTGTTTTGTTTGTTTTCAACAGAAGAAAGTCATACACATCTGGAATGGCATAAATGATGACAGAATTTTCATTTTTGGGTGAACTAAGTGTACACATCAAACCTCAAAGTTACAAAAAAAAAAGATTAATCAAATTCCAAGTTACCATTTGGCAGATCTTCTTAGGGAAAATCTTAAAAATATAAAAGAAATGTATGATACTGCACTCACATTTCCTCCTGCTATGACAGCTATAACTTCATATCTGTTGTGAGTGTCAGCTCGAATGTCAACAATGGCAAGTGACTGTGTCATCACCAGCTTTATCTCTGTGGTCATTATCAGAAGAGGAGACTCCAAGTGGCTGAAGACAAGTCTGATATTTATCAATTGGTCTATTACCTTCTGAGAAGAATACCAAAGAACACTATGAGCATGATACACCGTTCAGCCACAACATTAAAACCACCTGCCTAACATTGTGTAGGTCCCCCTCGCGCCGCCAAAACAGCACCAACCCACATCTCAGAATAGCATTCTGAGATGCTATTCTTCTTACCACAATTGTACAGAGTGGTTATCTGAGTTACCGTAGACTTTGTCAGTTCGAACCAGTCTGGCCATTCTCTGTTGACCTTTCTCATCAACAAGGCGTTTCCATCCACAGAACTGCCGCTCACTGGATGTTTTTTGTTTTTGTTGGCACCAACAATCATGCCATGGTCGAAATCACTGAGATCACATTTTTTCACCATTCTGATGGTTGATGTGAACATTAACTGAAGCTCCTGACCCGTATCTGCATGATTTTATGCAATGCACTGCTGCCACACGATTGGCTGATTAGATAATCGCATGGATGATTGTTGGTGCCAGACGGGCTGGTTTGAGTATTTCTGTAACTGCTGATCTCCTTGCATTTTCATGCACAACAGTCTCTAGAATTTACTCCAAATGGTGCCAAAAGCAAAAAACATCCAGTGAGCGGCAGTTCTGTGGACAGCAAACGGCCTCACCTATGCAACCGCACAGTCTAGCCGGATACACTTCTATTTCCATATCTAATTTCTCTGACCAGTCCTAAACAAATGTGCTTTATTCGTCTTTATTATTTACTTAATTTATACTTTATAAAGGATTCCCTGTTTTATCTATAGATCTGTCAACTGGCAATACGGTCAATAATGCAAAAAGAAGCCATAATGCAAGAAATAGATTAGGCTACACAAGCCAGTAAATCAAGAAATTAAAAATGTATGGAAACAAAATGAATATGGTGCTTCATATCTAACCAAAGCCATTGACAGTTCTAGACAAAGAAGCAGTGGTTAGTCGTCATGTCCGTGGACTAGTGTAATCTTATAAATACATCATCGAGATTTAGGTCAATAGGCGAGTAATAGGTTTTGTGTGCCCCCAACCCCCCCATGGAGAATGATGCTCTAATGGATTCCATTTTCAGTTCCCAGCCTGCGCTCCATAGCCCGATGAATACAAGCTTCAAATGCGATAAAACATCCCTTAACACAATAACAGCAATATGAGCATGCAAATAAGTAAATAACCTATGCTGTGCACCGGAATGGTTGTAACAGCTGTTTCACGCATATTCGTGGCAGAAATCACGGCTGAAGGTGGGGAGTGTGACAGCTGGAAATGCAACTGGAATGACATTGGGCTTACCGAATTAATGTCCAGTGGAACAAACGCTCTTCTCGCTTCCCCTCCCCGATTAACGCCGACAATTCAGAAGTAGTGACACACGGAAATCATTCCCAACGACTGGCACTTAAAGCGGACTTTCGAGAAGAGATGCTGGTGTGCAGTGCTACGGGTAGCATCCGCTAGGTATCCAAGGAAAACCGTGGGTATAGGAGACCGGAAAACTGCGGTGGGTAGCCACGAACGCAGCAGCAGCAGCAGCGCCTGCTCACTCCCTCTCTCTCCTCCTCTTCCCTGCTGGACCATCCCTATCCGAGCACCTTGCTGCAGTGATGACGATACGTCCCGCAGCGACATCTCCCGGTCATGTTCGGAATTTCGCCTCTGCAATCCCATTTGAAGAACTGTGATACCCAAAGTATGCTTCTGTTTTTGCAGGTAGGATAGCGTATGCCTAGACGTATGGCGGGAACTCCGTGCCAAAATGTAGCAGTGGTAGAAACAACAACAGAAGATGTGCATGTCAAAAGTGTGTGTAGGAGGAGGTCAGAAGATACCTGTATTCAGGGTTGGGGAGTAATGGAATACATGTAACGGGATTACATATTTAAAATACAAAATATAAGTAACTGTATTCCACTACAGTTACAATTTAAATAATTGGTAATTAGAATACATTTACATTCAAAAAGTATTTTAATTAATGAAGAGATTATTTTTGTTTCATTTAATATTTAGTCTTTTCAGATGGAAAAATGTATACATATAAATGGTGTGATCAAAGTGCATTTGAACAACGGTAAAACACTTTCTTATGATGTGTTACATTCATACGAGCAGACAGAGAAGTAAGTCTGAAGTAAGTCTGGAGCAGAAGAAATAGAAATAAACCCTGTGTAAATTGTCAGTTTACGCTAGGCTAAAATGCTATTTCTAGCCATTTTACATGCACTTGTTACCAGGCATGTTCATATTTTTTTATCAAGAAAATTCACGTTGGATCATCATTTATTTTTTCTAGTAAGACCTTTGATATTAGAGCAAAAATTGTATTCTTGATAATTTTTTTATTTTTATTTTTCCTGTAAAAATAGAAAAAAAAATCATTAAAACAAGATCAGTTTGATTAATCTTGTTTTAGAAGCAACACTGCATAAGATATTTAGGTTTTTCAGAGAATGTATTTTTAACATGTGTATTTTGTCTTACTGTACTGGCAGAGGTTTTATAGTCAAAACGTGAAAAAATCTAAAAGTAATCTAAAGTATTTAGAACACGATACTGACCTTGAGTAATCAGAATACGTTACAAATGACATTTTACAGCATGTATTCTGTAATCTGTAGTGGAATACATTTAAAAAGTAACCCTCCCAACCCTGCCTGTATTCGTATAAACTGAGCCTGAAAGGATGTAAATATATCTTTATGAGTCTAAACCCCTGAAGAGAAATAGTCATGTGTAACACATTCAGTGGAAAAACCTCTCGGGCTTAATCAGCCTAATTAGGGGCCGGGTATGCAGAATCACGACCCGGCCCCGCCCTCCACCCTGCCACATTTCTCCCTCATTCTCTCAGGCCGTGGAGTCCCTGGCATGACGTACATCCCCCCCTCTTTCCCTGGAGGGAGGCGTCCCGCCTTCCTGTATCTGAGAGGGGACAGGGGGAGGGAAACAACAATAACAAAAAAACATGGTACTTTACACCATAACGGTGATTATACCCAACTAAAACAATAATATTTAAAAAGAGAGGGAAAGGCCAATGCGGAGCGGCAGCGGGAGAGAGAGAGGAGATGGAGAAAAAAATTTATAATTTACTCGCCGTTTCTCCGATACGCCGTAGCCTGGTCCCCAGCCACTCCTCCACCCTCTAGTGGATGACAGCCATGCCTCCCCGGGCAGATCGGAGGCAGTCCTCCAGCCCCTGGAGGACAGAACACCCCGCCTCGTTTTTGGTGGTTGGAAGGGGTTTCCCCCGCCCCTGGCAGTGGTTCTCCCACTCCAGGTGGTAGGCCAGGAGCCCCACCTCCCCTCACGGTCAGCGGCCGTTCCTCCGCTATCAGGTGGCCGGGCTCCTCCGTCCCCCAGCGGATGGCCACGGCCGCTCCATTGGGGTGGATGGTAATGGCGAGGACTACTATGGCGCATCCCTCCTGCTTCCTGGGTTTTCGGCACCAGTGTAACACATTCAATGGAAAGGAGGAGGCGAGAACTGGCTTAACAACATAAATAATATTTAATGATTAACTAAAACAAAAAGACACAACCAAACACATACAGGTCAGCTGCCTGTAATTCTCTCTCTCTCGCACTGCCGTCTCCGGTCGGCTTTATCCCTCTCGGGCTTAATCAGCCTAATTAGGGGCCGGGTGTGCAGAAAAACAACCCGGCCCCACCCTCCGCCCTGCCACATCATGTATTAGTCCTTCTAGCATAAATGTAAAAACTGAAGTTTCCTCCTTTTTCCTGAATGCAGAAGTGTTTCATGATTCATAACGGAAGCTTGTTTTTGTTATCCGGTGCATTCATTTTCATCAGCATATGTTCTTAGTGAATAATGTGATGTTTAGCATCTTACATGTGATAATATTGTCAAAAACAGCATGTCGCTCCATTCTGCTGAATAGTCGCAATGATCATTTTTTGACAGTTCATCACCCGTTGATGATAAAGGAGTGGGTGGATGAAATGAAGCTATGGACCGAGGTTAGTTGCTTGTATGTTGATATCATAAACTATGTTGAGTTGTTTTGTCAGCCAACAACTGCACAAGTGAAAAACATTTCCTCCAATTAACACTTAAAATGGTGCTGCCCAGTGGATAATCATGAAAAATGTGAATACGTTGGGCTTAAAGGGTTAGTTCACCCAAAAAATTAATTGTCTCATAATGTACTCACACTCATGCCATCCCAGATGTGTATGACTTTCTTTCTTCTGCAGAACACAAACAAAGATTTTGTCAGGAAGGATGAGACAAAAGATCCAAGTGCGGACAACAATGATCAGTTTATTAATATAAACACAGCAAGGCTGGTAAAGCTTCGAGAGAGGAACCCAGCACCGACTGCAGCATGGAGAAGGATGGTGTGTTCGTAGGCTTGTGTGCGTAGTGGTCGTTTAGAATAGATCCTCGAGCAATCCAGAGAGAGTAGTATGTTTGTAGGCTTGTGTGCGTAGTGGTCATGTGCAGAGCAGTCACGGTGCAGAGAAGTATCGCTGAGGAGAAATTCAGAAGAAGCATCAAGGAGGCGAGGCAAACAGGCAGGATGGTAACCACAATTCCGGCGCACACAGCACAAACTTGTAACCAATATACAGACACAATACAGGATATACTAGGGCAGAGGGAGAGAGTGGTAAGAAACAGGACTCAAACAATCGAGCAACAAACATAAAACAGAAGGAGGTAGATATAGCCTGAGAACTAATGCCGATCAGGTTACCATGGTTGGAGATGGAACAGTTTCCACTGTTACCATGGAAACAATCAAGGCTTCCTTGGCAACGCTGATCATGTGAGTCAGCGACACCTGAACCCAACAGAGAGAACATAATGACAAAAGAAACAAACCAGCGGACTCACCGAGACACAGTCACAGTAAGTCACAGTATCCCTCTATATATATATAGAATGTACAGTATTGTACTGTATTGACATGCAGGCTGTCGGTTGATAGTCAGTTGTTAAGAGAGACATAATATAATAATATAATTTATGACAGTCCGGTGTGAGATATAAGAGTAAGAGTAATAAAGTGCAGTGCTGATGTATATTGATCATGAGAGATCAAGAGTTCAGAAGTCTGATTGCTTGGGGGAAGAAGCTATCATGGAGTCGGCTGGTGCGGGTCCTGATGCTGCGATACCGCCTACCTGATGGTAGCAGTGAGAACAGCCCATAGGCTAGACCGGACGACGGGTTTGACACGGGACGCAACTAAGGAAAGGGAGAAATTTGAGACGGACCGCCACCAGGCTAATGACCTTCGTCATGGGAAAATGCCCAATGAATCTGGGCCCCAGGGGAGTCGGAGAGGAATGTCTTTGGTAGACAACCAAACCTTCTGCCCACAGACGTAAGCTGGAGGTTTAGACCGGTGGCAATCTTCCGACTTCTTAATACGAGCACCATTCCGGAGGAGGGCTTATCTGGCTATTCGCCAAGTGCGATGGCACCATTGGATGAATGCATGTGTGGACAGGACCTGAGCATCGGGTTCTTGGGCAGGGAACAGTGGGGGCTGGTAACCCAGGCAACACTGGAAGAGTGAAAGCCCTGTAGACGATGACAGAGAGGAATTATGGGCATACTCGACCCAGGCTAAATTATCTCCAAGAAGACGGATTACGGGAAGCGACGCAATGCAGGATCTTTTCAAGCTCTTGGTTCACCCACTCCACCTGCCCATTAGTCTGGGGATGGAACCCAGAGGACAGACTTACAGTAGCCCCCAGCTGTCGGCAGAATTTTTCCCAAAACCGTGACACAAACTGGGGTCCCCTGTCAGAAACCATATCGGTCATAGAGGCCATGAGTGCAGAAGATGTGATTAATGACTTCAACCGCTGTCTCTCTCACTGAAGGTAATTTGGGGAGGGGAATAAAATTAGCCACCTTAGAAAAACGGTCCACCATGGTCATGATGACCATTTTGCCATGGGAAGGGGAGAGACCGATAACAGAGTCCATGGCAATGTAAGACCAGGGTCTCGAAGGGACTGACAGCAGTTGGAGGAGCTTGGCCAGAGACTGACAGGAAGTCTTGTTAGTGGTACAGACAGGGCAGGCAGAAACATAACGACAAACATCCTGCGCTAGCGACAGCCACCAGAATCGCTGTCTAATGAGCGCATGAGTATGAGCATCCCCTGGATGACAGGTGACGTTGGACGAGTGGTCCCACCGGAGAATGTGCATCCAGACTGACCACAGAATGAATAACAGACCCGTTGGGCATCCAGCAGGTGAGCTGGTGTTACACAGCGTGGAACGGACTTTAGACTCCACGTCCCAGGACACCATGCCCACCACCCGGGAGGTGGGGAGGATAGTATCTGGAGGGGTGGTGGAGGTTCCGACTTCAAAACACTGGGAAAGGGTATCGGGCTTGGTGTTCTTGGAGCCCGGACGGTAGGATAAAATTAAGTCGAATTGGATGAAAAACAGCACCCAACGGGCCTGTCTGGAGTTAAGACGTTTAGCTCCACGGATATACTCCAAGTTCTTATGGTCAGTCCAGACTACGAAAGGTACCCCGAACCCTCTAACCAGTGACGCCACTCACCCAAGGCCAATCTGACAGCCAACAACTCCCTATTGCCGACGTCGTAATTCCATTCATCTGGGGACAGACGGTGTGAAAAAAAGGCACAAGGATGCATCTTCCCTTCCGAGGGAGAGCTGAGACAGGACAGCACCAACCCCGACCTCTGATGCATCCACCTTGAACTGACGTGAAGGGGCAGGAGTATTTAGAATGGGATCAATGGTAAACCTCTCTTTTAATTTGGAAAACGTGGCCTCAGCCGACGATGACCAACAGAACTTAGTATGGGTGTAGGTAAGGCCCATCAGAGGTGTGGCGAGCTGACTGAAGTTTCTGATGAAACGTTGGTAAAAGTTGGCGAACCATAGAAACCTTTGCCAAGACATGCAGGAGTCTGGGGTTGGCCAATCAGAAACTGCTTTAACTTTAACAGGGTCCATGTGCACTCCCTCGGATGAAACCCAGGAAAGGAACCAATTGCGCATGAAAAACACACCTCTCCGCCTTAAGGAACTGTCAGCTCTCTATCAGTCACTGAAGCGCCTGCCTGACGTGCTTGACATGGTCCTCGATATTCTGTGAGAAGATCAGAATATAATTTAAATAAACAAAAATTAAACGATCAACCATGTCCCAAAGCACGTCATTCACGAACCCCTGGAAGACAGCCGGGGCATTGACCAATCCGAATGGCATGACCGAATATTCGAAGTGCCCTATGGGTGTTAAAGGGTGCCTTCTACTTTTCCCCTTCCTGACCCGAATCAAGTGATAAGCATTGCATAGATCCTACTTCATAAAAATGGACATCCCCTGCAAGAGTTCGAAAGCTGAAGACATCAATGGCAAAGGATAGTGATTCTTTACCATGATATCATTCAGCCCCCGATAATCTATGCAGGGTCTAAGCGAGCCATCCTTCTTCCCCACAAAAAAGAACCCCACCCCTGCAGGAGAAGAGGAAGGGCGGATGATACCGGCTGTTAGAGAATCAGTAATATATTTATCCATGTCTTCCTTCTTGGGAGCAGAGAGCAAATACAACCGACCTCGTGAAAGAGAAGTCCCGGGATGCAGATCGATTGAACAATCATACGGGCGATGAAGAGGAAGGGTCGTGGCGCGGGACCGTGTGACTTGTGTGTCTTTTTCATCCTGAAAAGACACACAAGACTAGACAGGAGAGACAGCAGTGTTAAGACAATGGGAAAGACAAAAGGGACTCAGAATTGGTTAACCAGTCAAAGTGTGGATTGCGGTGTACCACTGGTGCAGAGGCAGAGCAGACCAGCAGAAAGGAGAGTGGCTCAGTGTCGTTTCCCATGACGAGGGTAAGCGGCTCCATAGAATTGGTGATGGTCAACAGGGATGAACCGTAAAAGGAGTATGCCGTAATGGATTCGGCCAACTTTACCACCGGAATCTGCCACCTGGAAGCCGTGGCAGTATCAGTAATGTTTCCCTCCACTCCGGAGTCCACCAGGGTGGGAACAGAGTGTGTAGTCGATCTGTGCTGCAGCCACGCCAGAAGAACAGGTCTTTGTGTGAGGTTTTTGCTCAGAGTTGCGCTCGCCAGTAACCCCTAGTCTGCCGAGCGAGCATGGGCTTTTACCGGGCAGTTGGCAATGATATGATCAGGACCAGCACAATAGAGACAAAGCCCCTTGGACATACGGCACTGACTCTCTCTCCGAGATAAGCGTATCCTCCCGATCTGCATTGGTTCTGCTTCGGGTGGTTGCTCTGAGACCCTGGCCGCAGGAGTGGGAGGATGGTAACGGTCAGCTGACCTAGGAAGTGAGGAGCGACATTGGCTGCATCAGAGTGCAAGGCGTTGGTCAACCCTTATGGCGAGAGCGACCAGATCATCAAAACGGGAAGACAAGTCCAGAGTGTAAACCTCATCATGGATCAAATCTGACAACCCATCCAGGAACCGACTCCAAAGGGCTGTCTCATTCTACTCTGCCGAAGCAGCAAGAGTGCAGAACTTAATAGCATAGTATGCAACCGAGTGGTTATCCTGAGTCAAACCGGACAGAATCCTTGAAGCTTCTTGTCCATGTACAGATCCATCAAAAACATGCAGAAGCTCAGCCAAAAACTCCTGAAAAGACAAGCAGCAAGGGTGGCAACTCTCCCATATAGCAGTTCCCCACTGGCCGGCCCTCCCAGTCAGGAGCGTGATAACAAAGGCGAACTTGACTGCCTCCGTGGAGTAAGTTGAGGGCTGCAGTGAGAAACAGGGTGAACACTACGTGAGGAATGTGCGACAGGACTCCGCCCACCTGAGTATGGATGTGGAGAATTGATACGGGGCTCAGAGCATCCAGGGCTAGGGAGAACCTCTGGCGGCGGCGAAGGTACTTCTGCAGTGGATTCAGAGTCAGGAGGCTGATGGAGTAGAGGGAGTTGCTGAACTAAAGTGGTGAGTTCAGCTAGCTGAGAGGCCACCATTTCAATGGCTTGGTTGGAAGCGGAGATCTGGTCCTGCTGGCGACCCAGAAATGCTCCCTGTTGAGCGAGCGCAGCACACAGATCAGTCTGTTCTGCTGGATCCATTCTGGCTCGATTGTTCTGTCAGGAAGGATGAGACAACAGATCCAAGAGTGGAAAACAATGATCAGTTTATTAATATAAACACAGCAAGGCTGGTAAACAGGCAGGATGGTAACCACAATCCCGGTGCACACAGCGCAAACTGGTAACCAATATACAGACACGATACAGGATATACTAGGACAGAGGGAGAGAGTGGTAAGAAACAGGACTCAAACAAACAATCGAGCAATGAACACAAAACAGAGGGAGGTAGATATAGGGAACTAAGGGTGATCAGGTGCCGCTCGTTTGCAACAAGCTGGCATGATCAGCGTTACCATGGAAACAATCAAGGCTTCCATGGCAATGCTGATCACACGAGTCAGCGACACCTGAACCCAACAGAGAGAACGTAATGACAAAAGAAAATAAACAGCGGACTCACCGAGACCGTGACAGATTTTTGGATGAATATTTCAGCTCTGTAAGTGAATGTGTGCCTGATTTTTGAAGCTCAAAAAGCACATATAGCCATGACGTTGTCAAAAATGTTCAAAATGTTTGCAAAATGTTTATTTCTGGCAAGCTCATTGACAAGGGTGGAGTTCAAACTGTCTCTAAGCCCAAAAGCCTCCTCTGCATAGATATTCCTATGTAGATGCCTCATTCGGCTGGTTTGGATACGTCAACTGTGGTGCGAACGGTCAACAAGGAGAGCTGTTTGAATCGGTTTGAATGCAAGCAAATGGAGGAAATGCCTCAGACCGAGCACTTTGCTCAGACCGCTGCATAAAATGCTTTTGTGTGGAAACAGAATCGCAGTCCATAGGAACAGCTGCTAATAAGGGATCTACATGTGAATATCTATGCAGAGTAGACTTTTAAGCTTACGTCATGCAAGAGGCAGTTTGAAATCCACCCTCATCAACGAGCTGGCTGGAAGCAAACATTTTTTGTAAAAAAAAAGTTTAAAATATTAATCTATTTCTTTCACACACCTAGCGTTTCGCTTCAGAAAACAATAATTAATCCACCGGAGTTGTATGACCTATTTTTATTATGGCTAGATGACCTTTTTGGAGCTTTAAAAATTTGGCACCCATTCACTTGCATTTTATAGACCTACACAGCTGAGATATTCTTCTAAAAATCTAGACAGTCATACACATCTGAGATGGGATGAGCGTGAGTAAATTCTGAGAGAATTTTCATTTCTGGGTGCAACGCAGATATCTCAAGACGTGTTGTTAACAGTTAAAGCTCTTTTAAAAAGTCCCCTGTG
This sequence comes from Myxocyprinus asiaticus, assembly GCF_019703515.2. Taxonomy (NCBI): domain Eukaryota; kingdom Metazoa; phylum Chordata; class Actinopteri; order Cypriniformes; family Catostomidae; genus Myxocyprinus; species Myxocyprinus asiaticus. The sequence continues at coordinate 32,219,853 of NC_059349.1, forward strand.
TGAGACTCTGAAAAAAAAAACAGGAGACGCAACACAAATGTCAAAGATGTCTGTCTAGCGTAGAACTTGTTTACATAGAAAAACTATTTAAAAAACAGTGCGGACGGACACAAAAAAGTGTTCGGTCTGAGCAGCCCTTAACAGATTAACAGACTTTTGACTATTGGAATAATAATCTGGTCCACATTGCAGTTCAGACAGGAAAAGATCATCTGACTGACATGTAAAGCAAACAATCACAGTTTTTTATTTTTACATGCCTTTTAGGGATGGGTTTTTCTGAAATTATACCACAATCATATGCTGTGCGTATTCAAATAATCACCCGTCAGACTCTGCAAACTCTGAGTGATCAGAATTTCTGTCCATCAAAAGATAATAAGTAGCCTACTAATTATTTCACAGACATAACTCATAACGTGAGACAGAGGACCCAATAGCAGAAGGAAACAGTTCAAGTATTTATTAATAACAGAAAATGTATCTTTTTAAACTGAACAAAGCCCAGGCAATGGAGGGCTGGGATTTCCCGACACACGGGCAGAGACGAGGAATCCTCCTGAAAGTGGACGGTCAAGACAGGTGTAAGGTGAACTTGAAGGTAAACAAACATTAAACATTGACTATCACATAGAATGATCCAACGTCAGACATGATACACAAGGGGATTTAAATAAGCGGGAAACAAACAAGGGGCAGGTGCCGCTCGCAGCTGAAGTTTGTCATGATCAGTGTTCCCATGGGAACAATCAGGGTTCCCATGGAAACACTGATTCTGCGTGCCAGCGGCACCTGAAACACATAAGGGGAAAACGTAAACACGCTTTGACCAAAACAGACAGGAAACGATGATGCCGTGGTCCTCGTCAGACAAAACACTCAACCTGGCAAGGTGACAAGACTGTGACATCACCGAAGGACGCACGGCGGTAACTCGTGCACAGCGGTCACTAACAACCGGACTTGTGCGCTCACACAAAGAGGGTACACAAAACACGAGGCAGGCCAATACTAACACGGTCCCGTCAGGCAGAACCCCAACCTGACAAGGTGACAGGACTGTGACAGTTCTCCTCATGGATTGCTTATAGTAATCTTACTACTTAGTGCAACAAACAAAACTCAGAATATCAATAAGTTCTGATGCGAATATCCATTGATTACGTCATCCTCAAGCTTGCAAATTGTATCAATCTGGTACCTTGTAAACATGACTTACTTTACAGGTGGACTGATACAAAACCTATTCCAGTTTTGTGTGCAATATGTACGTATCAGACAGTCAGTGAATGGACTTTTGGCAGTCCGTGAGTGACACTGGTCATGTACAAACATTGAAGACTTAGGAGGCTGGAAGATGAGAATTAGGAAGATGGTATTGTTTCATCTTGTTGGGGATAGGGGCATAATGGAAGCCATGGTAGAGTATTTTTCAGATATTTTTTTTTTATAGATTACATTTTGTTTAGATCACTACGCTGTCTTTGTCTGAAAAGGTATTCAGTCCAGACCAAAATGTCAGCATGATGTCATGTGAGAGGCACCACTGAATGAAAACACTTTTAATCCTTTCTGCATGTCATCAGCCAAAGCAACACACAGTGATACAGCATGTCTGGGCTGGCTACTTCCACTGTTGAGCAGTGGACACAGGAATTTATTCACTCCAGTGACATTGAGTGGAAGATTAGAGGGGAAAAGGCACAGATTTAGTTCTGTGATCTACTCACAGTTAAAACTCAACCCATTTACACTACCGGTCAAACGTTTAGGGTCATTTACTTATTCTTTATTTTATTTACATTTTAGAATAATATTCAAGTCATCTAAACTATGTAATAGCAGAAATGGAACTGGGAATTATGTTGTGACTATAAAAATCCAAAATAAATCAAAACTATGTTATATTTTAGCATTTTCAAAGTAGTCACCCTTTACCTAGAATTTGCAGAAATGTACTCTTGGCATTTTCTCTACCAACTTCTTGAGGAATCACCCTGGGATGCTTTTTTAAACTGTACTGAAGGAGTTCCCATCTATGCCTGGCACTTATTGGCTGCTTTTCTTTATTAGTCGGTCAAAGTCATCCATTTCAAAAACTTTTTTTTACAAATACAATTTTAGTTTTGTAATGAAATAAATTAATATGTTGGCACAATTATATTTTTTTCTACAAAACTAATTTTAGACATTTAAGAATACAACTTCAGATCAAAAGGTTTTTAAGATCATGAGAAACATTTCAGTCAAGTGACCCCAAACTTTTTAACAGCAGTGTACATTTTGAGTCAGAATCACAAATGTCCAAACTGTAGCATGAACTTTTATTTTCTCAACTTTTACACCACCATCCAAAGTGTGAAACAGACACTGGCACCCACAAACACTTCTGTAATGAACAAGTTACATCCAAACAGTGTTGGAGAAGCTACTTTGAAGCTAGTGTCCCACTCCTAATTTAGAGCAGTCGAGCTACCCTTAAAATTATTTAGCTACTAGAAACATTTAATTTTAACAGAGTTGCAAACAAAGCGACAAATGGCAACATTTTACTAAATATTTTGCTACAAAAAAAGAGGACATAAAATGCTGCATATCACACTAAAATGCTACAAATGAGAAGACATTTTACAGCTCATTTCAGGACATTTCAGCTTGTTTAACTGTAAAGTTGGGTGGGCAATACAATGTAACAAAAGTAATAGACCATTGGTTGGTGATTGACACATAAAACTTTACCTTGGCAGAAAAAGTGGCATTTTGGTTTTATATGAGGTAAAAACAAAAACAAAAAGTGGGATATTTGTATTGCAGCACATTAGGTCAGAAGACAGTACACTGTTAGGTGCACGGCACCCCTCTAAAAGCTTTGAAGTTTTTATTTAAGTGTGGTTCAAGGGTTAAGATTTAGGTTCAAGTAGTGTCAGACAGATGACTGTAACTTTATGCAGTCAGTCACAATCAATCTCCTGGTGATATCTGTCACCATTATTTGAGATGAGACCTATCTGCTGTCATAAAATGAGTGGCATTGTTTACCAAAAAATTTAATAATGTATTATATGCTTAGTGAACACTGCATAACAAGCACTCACTGTACCCTTACATTGTGTTCCAGTCAAAACTGACAGATTAACTTTTTTTTTTTTTTTTTATGTATTTTTTTTTTTTTACTGTAGTTGATTTAATCTAGTTGGAATAAAATTCCATGACTTTTTTGACAAAGGGGATTTGTACACAACGTTTTTTTTTAATATTTTTTTTTTTTTAGATAATTTTAATACAATTTTATTGGTTTTATTTTACTTTGTTACACCAGTGGTGTTTCCGATCTAAAGTGACTGGAAATAAATGTATTAGACTACAAAATACTGAAATATTAAGTGTTCTGGAGCAACCCAATCCTTTAGATGAGCATATACTGTATGTGGATGTGTGTTTGCACATACAAAGTTCTTGGACATGCGCGAACACACGTATGTTGAGTGCACTTTTGAGGATCGTCTTTACATGTACACTCTTGCAGGAATATTTCAAGAATTTCTTATCATATTATGTTGTGTTTGGGCTTGTTTAAATCGGGATAGTCTGCTGTAAGTTACGATATGTCATTGTCTATGTTATATGTGTGTTTGAGGAAGTAATTAGGAAAAAACGTGACAAAAAGACATAGCTGTTTGTTATATCTATGTGTGTCAGTGGAAATTTCATACACTAATGCTCACTGCTGTTTGACCTCTGAGTGAAACAAATGTGCTCATTTCATTCTACAAACTGAGACCTTTCCAATGATATATAACACATGGCCATCTCATCATTTTAAAAATGTTTTTACCAACTCTGAATATAATTGTTGTGATAACAAATTTGCAAATTATGAGAACAAAACAGTTCTAATTTTCAGCAAATTAAAAAGTATTATTTTGGAATTGGTAGGATCAGCTATGGGCATTGTAAAGTCCAGATTCTAAGTGTTAAAATGACACATATTTTGTTTAGATCAAGCAAGTGGTTATTAATTTATTACACAATTATTATTATTATTATTATTTTCTGCAGTGCCCACCATTAGCCACTCAGTTTAATAAATCCTTCTATCAATGAAAAATTTATATTTGTAAAATTTGTTCAAAAAAGTACAAAACCTGTCATAATTACTAAAAAAGAAGTTGACAAAAAGGTCTAATGCAATACCTTGGGATAATATATGCAATATGAGAGATTTATTAACAATCTTAGTGGGCCGGTCTTTTTTGACCGGTAACACAAATGGTGTTAGCACAAATGACACAGGAGTTGAAGAACTTCAATTTAAGAAAATACTCTATATTGCCACTTTTAAGAGAAACTTTTCAAAGCATAATGTCAGTTAAAATAGTTACTGAAATCTTGTCTCATACTGTTAATCATGAATATGATAAAAGTTTTGAAGAGTCTGTCATTTCTAGCCAAAAACTGAAAGACTAGAAAATTTAGCAATAATTCATTGTATTGTGATTATTATTTATGAACAGTTTTATTCAGTCTCATCATGTGATTTTCTGTTTACTAACAAAATATATTTAACAAGCCAGACAGGGTTAGTGCTTGCTGTGTATATATTTTAGTTTCTTGCTATGTATAGTATTCGCTTGCTGTTGATATTTTTACCTTATATGTAGTTTTTAATGAGTAAACCTTTTATTATTGACCAACAGGATGTAAAAACAAGCAATGTTTTAAACATGAGCTGTGGTTACTGGTTTTGCTGTTTATGGTGGGTGCTGATTAACCATAGATGGTGATGTTGTTATGCTATAACAGCTTATAATTAGTCACTAATTTACTTGCATTGGAGCTTCACCAACTGTTCCACAAAAAAGAAACACAAACACCATTAATTTGAAGTTAGAGGAAAGAGAAGTGTTTAATTCCCTATAGTAGGTCAGTTGTTTGTCTGAAACAAGGGCCTAGATCGAAATGGCATACTACCCATTCTACTCTTACTACTTCTGGCATATGTATATGGGGCCTCTAGAGGGTGGCAAAGTACAAAAAGGCCTACAGGTTCTGATTTCAGATTAGTTATTCCAACTACTCCTCTTTTATCCTTTGCAAGAAACATCCTAGCTTTTGTAACCTCCATTCCCTGATGGAGGGAACGAGAAGTTGTGTCGATGTAGTGACACTAGGGGTCACCCTTGGGAGCCCCAAACACCTCTGATCTTTGAGAAAAGGCCAATGGGAATTGGTGAGTAGAATTCGCATGCCACTCCCCTGGACATACGGGTATAAAAGGAGCTGGCTTACAACCACTCATTCAGGTTTTGTGCTGAGGAGCTGAGACAAGGTCCCGGCCATTTCAGCGGGCAGTTCATTGTTGTGGCAAGAGGGACACAACGTCTCGTTCCCTCCATCAGGGAACGGAGCTTACGAAAGTAACCAGGACGTTCCCTATCTGTCACTCACTCGACGTTGTGTTGATGTAGTGACACTAGGGGTCCCTATACAAAATGGCACAATAAGCTGAACTGTGTTACATGGACTGGCGGTGCGAGACAGGCAGACCACTGTGTGCCTCGTAGCCAGCGCACCAGGCCATCACGTAACCTCCCCAATGCTCCTACGAGCATCAAACAGTCCCCTGCAACTCGGGGACAAGTCGACTGCCCAAAAAAATGGGGACATGTTAACCCAGCCATGGCCTCTTCTCCTCTTTTTTCTCCCCAAAAAAGAGTGGAAATCATTTACCGACTGGGGGCCATAAGTGTCTGCGTTGGGGGGGGTGTCACTCCCAAGGGAAGACACCATGGAGACCACACCCCGCCTGGGGGGGGGGTATTTGAGTGGAAATACGTCACATGGTCTTACCGAGTTTTGTCGGAAGTATGTCATGTGCAGAAGTCCCGTGGTAGGTCCTACCTGAGGGGGGAGAAGCTCTACAGACACAGTGACCAGGGGCAGAGGAACCTCTGCCCAAGGAAGATGCAGTTTACCAACAGGGAAACCATTTTGCAGAAGATATATCACACAGGGTTACCTACGGGGAACCAGCGCATGTGGAGCACCTACCACAGTACAGGGCCTAGTTAGCACACGTACTGGGCTGGCAGCGAGTTTCTCCGCAAACCCGCCTGCCACAGGGCTAAGGAGAAAGGTCATCCAGGGTCCACAACTTTGTGAACACGACTGGAGGTCAAAGCGCACATCTTCACCTCAGAGAGGGGAAAGGTTCTATGCACAAGCAGTATACCCTGCCAGCTGTCCCTAAACTTACCTGCTCGTATCTGACAACACACGGGAAGAGACTGGCTCAACCCGGAGATTATAAAACCTTGCAAAGGTGTTGGGTGTTGCCCAGCCTGCTGCTCTGCAGATGTCTGCTAAAGAGGCACCATTGGTCAGGGCCCAGGAGGCCGCCACACTCCTCATAGCCCCAAGGGGGGTGGCATGTCCTGGGTGTGATATGCCATTGCGATGGCATTATTGACCCAGTGGGTGATCCTCTGTTTGGAGACAGTGCTCCCTTTCCGCTGTCCACCAAAGCAGACAAAGAGCTGCTCGGAGCTTCTAAAGGTACAAATAGATGCGTAAAGGATGCATCGGACACAGCAACGCCAAGGCCTCCTCCTGGGGCAGCATCCCCTGATCCCTAAATGGGGTCATGGGAACCTTGGGCACATAGCCCGGTCGGGGTCTCAGAATCACGTGAGAGTAGCCCAGACCGACTCTAGGCACGTTTCGCTGACAGAGAACACCTGCAGGTCCCCTACCCTACATTTACATTTATGCATTTGGCAGTTGCTTTTATCCAAAGCGACTTACAGTGCCCTTATTACAGGGACAATCCCCCTGGAGCAACCTGGAGTTAAGTGCCTTGCTCAAGGACACAGTGGTGGTGGCTGTGGGGATTGAACCAACAACTTTCTGCTTACCAGTTCAGTGCTTTAGTCCACTACACCACCACCACTCCACCCTCTTGATGGAAGTGAGCACAGTCAGGAGGGCAGTCTTCAAAGAGAGTGCCTTTAGCTCAACTGACTCCAGGGGCTCGAATGGAGCTCCCCGTAGGACCCAAAGGACCACAGAGAGGTCCCACAAGGGGATGAGGCACGATCTGGGGGGATTTAACCTCCTAGCGTCTCTCAGGAACCTGATGATCAAGTCATGCTTCCCCAAATACTTACCATCTACTGCATCTTGATGTGCCGATATAGCGGCTACATACACCTTCAAGGTGGAGGGGGACGGCCACCTCTCCAGCCTCTCCTGCAGGAAGGAAGCACCGATCCAACTGCGCATCTCTGGGGGCCTTCGCATCAGGATGAACACCACTTAGTGAACAGACGCCACTTCAAGGCCTGAGTGATTGTGTCTACCACTGCAGGTGGACGACGTCTGTGCAAGTAGGCTCACTGGGGGGAACGCATACTTGCGCAGCCCCAGGGGCCAGCTGTGTGCCAGTGCATCTGTGCCGAGGGGAGCCTCGGTCAGAGAATACCAGAGTGGGCAGTGGAAGGATTCCCAGGAAGCGAACAGGTCTACCTGCGCTTGACTGAATCGACTCGAAATCAGCTGGACCACCTGGGGGTGGTGTATCCACTCTCCCCTAAGCATGACCTGCCACGACAGCACATCCGCTGCTCTGTTGAGGTTGCCCAGGATGTGAGTGGCTCGCAACGACTTGAGCCACTGCTGACTCCAGAGGAGGAGCCAGTGGGCGAGTTGCGACATTTTTACTAGAGCGCACGCCACCTTGGCGGTTGATGTACGCTACCGTCGCCGTTTTGTCTGTCCGGACCAACACATGCTTGGCCTGGTCAACAGCCGAAGCCTCCGCAGGGTGAGCAACTCGAGGCAGTTGATGTGCCAACGCAGTCACGGGCCAGTCTAAAGACCTGCGACTGCACGCCCATTGCACAAGGTGCCCCAGCCACACTTGTAGGTGTCCATCGTAACCACGACACGCCTGGAGACCTGCTTTAGGTGACCCCCTGCCTGTAGAAATGCGAGATCGGTCCAAGGGCTGAACAGATGGCAGCAGACCGGTGTGACGAGCACGTGGTGTGCCCCATGGCACCATGCCCATCTCGGACTCGAGTCTGAAGCCAGTGCTGGAGCGGTCTCATATGTATCAACCCGAGCGGCGTGACCGCCGCTGAGGACGCCATATGCCCCAGAAGCCTCTGAAACAGTTTCAGTGGGACCGCCGTTTTCCATCTGAACGCTCGTGAGGCGCGCCATCAGAAACTGAGTCTAACTCCATGCCGAGAAAAGAGATGCTCTGAATCGGGGAGAGCTTGATCTTTTCCCAGTTGACCCGAAGCCCCAACCGGCTGAGGTGCCTGAGCACCAGGTCCCTGTGCACACACAACAAGTCCCGCGAGTGAGCCAGAATCAGCCAGTCATCAAGATATTTGAGGGTGTGAATGCCCACATCCCTTAACGGGGCAAGGGCTGCCTCTGCGAATTTCATGAAGGCGCGAGGTGACAGGGACAGACCAAAGGGGAGGACTTTGTACTGGTATGCCCAGCCCTCAAAAGCAAACCGTAGGAAAGGCCTATGTTGAGGTAAAAACGAGACGTGGAATTACGCATCCTTTTGGTCTACCGCCGCAAACCAATCTTGATGTCAGATGCTCGCTAAAGTGCGTTTTTGCGGGAGTCTGTGCAAGCCCGGTTCAGGACTCACAGGTCCAAGGTTGGCCCCAAGATTGGCCGCAACCCACCGCCTTTTTTTTAGGTACGATGAAGTAGGGGCTGTAAAACCCCTTCCTCATCTCGGCTGAAAGGACAGGCTCTATCGCGTCCTTCCATAGAAGGGGCACAATCTCCGTGTGTAAGGCAGCGGCGTTCTCACCCTTCACCGAGGTGAAGCGGACGCCGCTGAACCTGGACGGGCACATGGCAAACTGAATCGCATAGCCGAGTCGGACGGTCCGGGTCAGCCATCATGATGGGTTGGAGAGCGCAAGCCATGCGTCCAAACTCCAGGCGAGGGGGACCAAGGGGACAATCGTGTCAGATGTACCGGCAGGTGGGCCTCGTGGCAGGGTGGAGCCTGAGGCGCCACGTCGAGGGGGCTCGAGCCCCGAACCCATGGCCATGCTGAGTCTTGGGACATCAAAGCACTTACCTGGCTCTGGATACCCACCATAGGGCTGGTCAGGGAGGGGGGAGGAGGAAAATCATCCCTGCAGTCCATCAGGGGCCGTCCCTGGAGTGCCATACCTGCCATAAAGGAACGGTGGCCGGTGGTCATGATAACGAGGGCCATGAGCACCGGATATGTGACCCAGGAAATGAGGAAACCACTCCTTTTCTGAATGTCTAGATGCCGTGCCCTTCGGGCATGCGGCGAATCAAAGAAAAGGCAAAGGATTCTCCTCCCGGCCCTCCACCGGGGATGGAGTGGTCTGCTTACCATGTCTAGGCCTGCAGCAGGTCTCCACGTGCCTGGGTCACCTGTCTCAGTGGTGCTTCAAAGCCTTCCTCGGGTTCTTGGTGGCCGGCCGTGAGACGGGTGGTGTCTGCTTCCTGCGGGTGGCTCCATGGTGGAGCCGGTGTTGTTGCGGCAGGAGGACACCCTTGGCGATGAGCAGATGGGGTGCGAGGTCTTGAACTGCGCTGAGGCAGGATGTGCTGAATAGCCTCCGTCTGCTGTTTCACCGCCGAGAACTGCTGGGCGAAGTCCTCGACGGTGTCGCCGAACAGGCTGACCTGGGAAACGGGGGCGTCAAGGGACCGTACCTTGTCAGCTTTCCACATCTCGACCAAGTTGAGCCATAGGTGGCACTCCTGGACCACCAGTGTGGACATCGTCTGCCCGGGAGTCCGCGCCGTGACCTTCATCACCCGGAGAGCGAGGTCAGACGCCGAGCTCAGCTCCTGCATCAATCCCGGGTCAGAACTACCCTCGTGCAGTTCTCTTAGCACCTTGGCTTGGTGCACTTGCAGGAGAGCCATGGCGTGCAGGGCAGAGGCGGCCTGTCCAGCAGCACTGCAGGCCTTAGTCACCAGAGACGACATAACCCTACAGACGCTGGACGGGAGTCTCAGGTGGCCCCACTAGGTGGCAGCATTTTGCGGGTACAGGTGCACCGCAACCGCCTTATTCACCAGGGGAATCACCAAGTACCCCCTGGCAGTCCCGCCATCGAGGGTAGTGAGAGCGGAGGAGCTCAGAGACCGGGTCCAGGCAGTGAAAGGTGCCCGCCGTGACCTTGTGAGCTACTCATGCACCTCCGGGAAGAAAGGGACCGGGGCGGGGCGCGGCTATGAGTGGCGGTCAGGGCCCAGGAACCAATCGTCAGGCTGCGAGAGTTCAGGGGGATGGAGGGTTCCACTCCAGTCCGACGCACGCAGCCGCCCGGGCAAGCATAGCCACCAGCTGCACATCAGGCTGCGACTGGGTGACCGCACCTGAAGGTGGGAGCCCAGTCGAGTCCTCAGCATCAGACTGGACAGCCCGTTCTCCGATGCTGCAATCGAGAGCTCATCCACTTCATGAGCGCGAAACAAGATCGCGAACTCGCCCTGAGACGAGCCAGCAGTCTCATTCCAATGGGGAAAACGAGCGTACTGGGGAATGGGAGGTCCATAGGGAACTACCCGGTGGAGTGGCTCCCATTGGGGTCCCCAAATCGCCCCAAGTGCAAACCGACGTGGCCTCAAACCTGTAGGTAGAAGGACCGAGGCGGGGAGCCGCTGGGGTGCCTTTTCCCTCTAACGAAGGAGAAACCGCGACCACAACGTTGCCATGGTCACGCACTCGCAGTGAGAACATGACCCGTCCACAAACACTGTCTCCACGTGGGCAGCGCCCAAGTACGTAAGACTGCGATCGTGGCCATCGGAAGCAGAGAGGTAATGACCACAACCAGGAAATACACACAAATGGAAAGGCATCTTTAAAAATACACTCCCCGTTAATGCCACTCTTTTAGAAGAGAAAATGTACTTTTTCAGTAGGAAGAATATACTCTTTTAGCTGCTGAAGCACCCAGGGGCGTTCTTTGCACTTCACCAGTGCAAGAGGGGGAGAAGCCGCTGTAATGCGCCGTAAATCCAACAGCTTTTCGAAGTGAATGGAATGGCAGAGGATTCAGCTCGCTGAATACAATCGCTCGGCTCCGAAGAGAAAATCCTGAATGAGTGGTTGCAAGCTAGCTCCTTTTATACCCGTATGTCCGGGGGAGTGGCATGCAAATTCCACTTGCCAATTTCCATTGGCCTTTTCTCAAAGATCAGAGGTGTTTGGGGCTCCCAAGGGCGACCCCTAGTGTCACTACACCGACACAAAGTCGAGTGAGTGACAGATAGGGAATTAGTGTTGATATCATAGGTATTGAACCTTTGATACACACTCACATATATTTTAATAGTTTTACTTATTTTCTTGTGTGTTTCATT